>NW_009205210.1:0-2193 GCF_000690835.1 Fulmarus glacialis
ACCCCCCCCACACACACACCCCCCCAAGGAGGTTTCCCGGGGTGTGCGCAGCCCTCGGGCAGCCCGGAGGATGCACGGTCCTGGGGACGGATCCTGCACCCGGGAGCGCTGGGGAGGGGAGACTAAGCCTGCGTCCTGGGATCTTCGGGCTCTTCCCAGGGCCAGGAATCCTCCGGAACGAGGAGGGTCCAAACTTGTGGGTCTTTTTCCTGAAGGATCTGTGGATACTGAACCCTTTAGGGGGAGGTTGGAGATGTCCTGGGAGAGGAATGCAGTGTGGGGGGGGGGTGATGCAGAGCCCACCTCCAGCTCTGCAACCCCCTGGAGCACAGCTGGAGGGTGGGAAAGGGCTCGGGGGAAACACCCAATATGCTCACCCCATCCTTAGGGTCTCCCCTGGATGCCTGCTCTCGGCCGAGAGGCATCCCGGGACACACAGACCCTCGTGCTCCATCCCAGGTGGACCACAGGCTGCAGACGGGTCCCACGCGCTGCGTGCCCACGGTGAAAGTTTTTTTTTCCATCTCTCCCACCCGTGCCTGGGAAGGGTTTGGATGCTGGCACTGGGATGCCGAGCAAGTTTCCCTAAGCCAGCAGGCTGCAGCCATGGGAAGAGGCGAACCCTTCGCCTCCGGTGGCCTCCTCTCACTGCTGGGGCTCTTTTCTCCCCAGCAGCGGCCTGGCTCCACAGCCAACCTCTCCTCCAGCCACCTCCTGCCACCTCCAGAGCTGGGGACAGCCCCCGCGTCAGGATGACGCCCTGGGGAGGTTTGGTGGGGCTGGCGTGGATGGGAAAGGGGTGGCCCATTGCAGCCTGCAATCTCCGTCGCTCTGGGTACACCCAGTTCTCCTTGGCCTCCTTTTTCTGCACCTCATTTAGTTGAGCCCAGGACACGCTGCTGGAGAAGAACAGTTCCTGGCGTTGGAGCAGTCAGGGTGCTTTGCGGGGTGGAGGATGACAGCCCTCGGGGACGGTGGCCACCGAGCATCCCCAGAGCCACAGCCTTACACAGGGGCTCCAGGAGCTGAAACCAAGCTCCGTCCCCCCCAAACACTGGTCCTGCGGAGCTGGGGGACAGGGAGGCACCTCCAGACGTGACCTCCGCAGGGCTCCCAGCATCTCCCCCGGCTCCAGCAACCACAGCCGGCCATGCAGCTAAGCTGTGGCCGGCAAGGCGGGAGGGATTTGTACCCTGAGCCTGGACCACGGGGAGCTCAAAGGAGCATTTGAGCTGAGCCCCCACCGTGGGGTGCCACGCATGCCGGTGCCAGCCGTGGCAGGGACCGTCCCGCAGCCACGTGGGTCCCCACAATGGCTGTTTGTCCCCCAGTTGGCCGCTGTGTCTCAACTCTTTCCTCCCCTCAGGGCTGTGCTCCGTTCCCTCTGCAGCTCCTCGCGCGTCCCACGGGCGTCCTACCCACGCCTGCGTGGGCACCCGAACCCTGTCAAGCCGGGGGGGCTCCGGCGCGGAGCTCGCTCATCACCCAAGCATTAGAGAAACCTTTCGGAGGGAAGCGATGCGCCGTTGAGTTTCAGCGGACCGTGTTACCGATGCCGCACCATGAGCTAAATGGCTGAGCTGTGGTGTCACACAGGCGATGTCACCCCCGTTTCCAGCTGGGTCACCCTGTCCTTCCCCATGTCCTGAGGCCATGGGCTTTGCAAAGCCACCCTACATTCGTTTTCCAGGGGGAACCACCTCCCCACAGCCGCCCTGATTCTCATTGCGTAACGGAGGAGACCGGTGCCTAAATATACCCGGACGGTTCCCCGGAGGTGCCGGGCTTGTGATCGCTGTCAGACGGAGCCGTCGGCGATAAATAGGTCAGGGTGAAGCAGATCTGGGGGAAGGAGAGTCAGATTATGGGAAGGGCAGAGCCCTAAGAGATGTCCCAGCTCTGCCGGGGCTCCCCGGGGACCTCCGCTCGCCCCGGCAGCCCCGGCGGCATCGCACCAAAATAGTTTCGGGATCTGGGACTCGGCCTCTCCGAGCTCCCGTCGCCCAGTTTGTGGGAGGATAACGAGTCCTCACGTGCCTTTGGGGCTGGGAACGGGTCACGCCGGGCTTGTGCCGCATCCCGGCCCTGGGAGGATGGAGAGGACACCCCACTGCTCCCCGGCGTGGAGGGGACACCCCATAGCCTGTGCTGGCATGGGGTTTAGGGGAGTGGTTTGACCCCGTTGGAGAAGCC
>NW_009205211.1:0-28256 GCF_000690835.1 Fulmarus glacialis
TTTCCCCCCTCTTTTCCCCCCTCTTTTTTTTAATTAATCTTTATTGAAGGAGATGCAAGGGGGAAGGGAAGTAGGATTTAACTTGTGTTCCAATAGCCTTTTCAGTTGCTGGTTTTTATTTCAGTGCTGGTTGAAGTACTTGTGAAAATTGCTCACCTCCAGGAAACATGAGGTCGCAGTACATCACGGTGCCCACAGTCACTCTCCTCCTGTTCCTGCTGTGGATCCAGTCATCAACAGGCTGCAATAAGGCGCTCTGTGCTAGCGATGTCAGTAAATGCCTGATACAGGTACGAGTCGTGTTTCCTTTATTTGCTTTTAAGCGTTTAAGAAACAGTTCTGAAGCTGTGTCTTGAAAAGATCCAGTGATAAAAATAACCGGTATTTTTATGTTAAATAGTGGCTTTTTTTAAAGAAGTTAATTATGGTCTCCTACACATGTAAATGCAGATTAACAACTGTTTTATAGATAAGTGCGTGTGTATATGGGCATGTTTCTTTTTTTAATGGAAACGTTTTCAAGTCGAGGATTATGATTGTTGGGTTATTGTTAGAAGCCACTACCAGTCACGCTGTTTTCAGTCTCTTTCTTCTTTATTAGTGATACTACGAACAAGCAGCAATTTAAAACAGACATTTTATTAGAAAGGTTTCTGTGGGCAACGATTGTTTGTTTTAAAGATATCTGCAATACCAGCAGTTCAGATGTGCTTACAATGTTCCCATATCTGTCTGAGATGTTCCCCTTATCTGTTCCCCTTAACTTGCAATCTGTCTACTTTTTAAACTCTCCTGGCCCAGGCCGAGGGTCAGTAGTTGATGCCTGATGCTCTCCATAACATGAGATTTGTACAACCGATGAAAAGATGCCTAAAAACTCACATGAGAGAACGAGTAGGGACCTAACTTGAATTACAGTCCTGAGGTGCATTTGGAAAAGCTTTTTGATCGGGAGGGACCTATGGCTGCTAACAGTAATGAGCAATGTGGGTCTACCTTAAAAAAACCAACAAAAACAAACCAACCCAAAAAACCCCAAACAAAACACAAGCTGAACTCGTAGGCGATGGATGTTAAACTCAAATCCAGCTGCTGCTTTTGACTCACTGTGTGTAATGTCCACACAGTGAAAGAAACAGACTGAGACCAGGTTGCTGCTCTTACAGCAGGAGTTAAGAGGCATGGAGTGCAGCAGAACGGAAGCGCCTTTTGTAGCAGAATAGCAAGCAGTTGTGGCATCTACCAAGTCTTTACTTACTGATGATGTATTGAGCATGCTTTTTGACTCCATATTGGAAAAAAAGGAGGCATCATGTGGTCAGAATAGAATAGACTATTTCAGTTGAAGGGACCTACAACGATCATCTAGTCCAACTGCCTGACCAATTCAGGGCTGACCAAAAGTTAAAGCATGTTATTAGGGGCATTGTCCAAATGCCTCTTAAACACTGACAGGGCTTCGGGCATCGACCACCTCTCTAGGAAGCCTCTTGCAGTGTTTGACCACCCTCTCGGTAAAGAAATGCTTCCTAATGTCCAGTCTGAACCTCTGCTGGTGCAGCTTTGAACCATTCCCACACATCCTATCACTGGATCCCAGGGAGAAGATCTCAGCACCTCCCTCTCCATGTCCCCTCCTCAGGAAGCTGTAGAGAGCAATGAGGTCGCCCCTCAGCCTCCTTTTCTCCAAACTAGACAAGCCCAGAGTCCTCAGCCGCTCCTCAGAGGACGTGCCTTCCAGCCCTTTCACCAGCTGTGTTGCCCTCCTCTGGATGCATTCAAGGACCTTCACATCCTTCTTAAATTGTGGGGTCAGTTGCAGCAGCTTTAAAAGAAATAATTTCTTACTGCCTCTTTGTAGATTGGAAATGCAAAAGTAGAGAACACAAATATCATATGCCGGTAATGTGCTAGTATGTTTACTGTCAATGTGCGATCACAGTCTGAAAAGTGATGCAGAAGTGGCATGAAGCATTTCCATGTTTACTTCATGCCATTGACTTCTGTATAAAATTTGTCTGGTTTACAAATAAAAATACTTGCTGGATTCACGAATCCATCCGGATTGCTGATGGATTTAAAAAAAAAATTGCTATTGCTTCTAACTCAGCCATGGTCTGTAGAATTGTTAAATATGGGAGCAAGCAAGAGGCTTTTGACTTACACATTTTCAAAGATAATGGCAGTGTTTTTGCTAGTACATTGGGGATTGTGCACTGTGACAAACTGATGTGCTTACAAGTTCCTTCTTTGCATTTTTTCGTATCACCTCTGAGCTTTAAAAAGTAAGATGCCAGTTGTGGCACTGGATGTACAAGGCACTTAAATAGCAAGCACAGTGGTGCAGATATGTTGATACATATTCAGGAGAAAGCAGTTGGTCCAGATGAATGGGGATGAAGGGAAAAACAGGGAAGATTTATTGTCGTCTCTTCCTCTACTGCTAAGGGAGTCCACCATCCATAAAAGTACAGACATCTCCTTCCCACTTACCTTTTGTCAGACTCAAGCTTGAGGCACCCAGCATTTAAACTTTATTTTTACGAGCTAGTCTGAATAGAGTACAGCCCAGGAGAAGCGGAGCTAATGCTACTGGAGTCCTTCCTCGGCTGGGAATAAGACGGCTGAGGTTCAGTGCTGCATGGAGGTCGCTCACACGACTGTGCTTTACTCAGGTTGTGTTGGCATCTCTGTAGTGACACAGCCCTGTGCATGCAAAGAGACCCCTGCATGGCTTTGCTTGTTGTAGGTGTGATCTCTCTTTACTTTGTACAGGTGATGTGAAATCCCTTTTTAAAGCATTTCCCTAAAATCGAAATCGTATACAATTCTCTGAGACCCTAAAGTAACCCAGGCCACGTGAATTGTATACAATTATGGGGGAATGCCACTGTTCATTTTCACTGTCTGGGTGCTCTTCCTGCGAACAGGCCTGACATACCAGTCAGTATTCATTCTTCATAGAAGAACAGGTCAGGTCAGACTAGTCTGATTGTGGATATGAAGACTTCTAAAGCTTTGACTCAAAGCAATTGTCATCTTTCTTCTTGGCTTTCTTTACCCCCCCCCCCCCTAAAATCTTCAGTGCTGTTGTGGCAGAAGCGCTGCACTGCTGTGTGAAGTGCATGTTATTTCTTGGGTAGGTATGCAAGTAGAGTATATGCATGTATTTTTTTTACCCCTCTAAACTCTTCCTTCTGGAGAAATCTGAACTTAAAAATAAATGGCTGTGTTGAGTGAGTTTGCTTGACTATCGCATGACATTTTTCCCTAACCTATTTTTATGACTGTTCTAGTTTGGCAAAATCTGTGGCTTGAAACCAAGATAATGTCACTCGGAGACAACTAGGGGAGCAAACAGAATGTGAATGTTTGTCATCTGCATCTGCGTGCAGAAAGTGAGGCTGCCTGTCTTAGAGACATAATGAGACAAAAGACCTGCTCTCTCAAAAAGCATACAGTTAACATAAATATTTTTGCCAGTGTGGCTAGAAGTCAGTACAGTCATTACTGCCACTCCTTAGGAGCTGCTCTGCTTAAGGGTGGTTCCTACGTAAATATTTATTTTGTTAGATCCAGAACAGAGCATGAGATCAACAACTCGCATGCGTTCAGCTTTCTTTTTACATCTTGAGGCTCTAGCTTCATTTGTGCTCTCGTAGTCTACTTCTTATTTTTCTGTAAGCAAAGACCTATTAGAAGATAGCTTCAGGCATCTCTCCACATAAGCTTAGCCGTTGCAAAAAAACTTTGTGGCTTCCTGTAGTTGTTGAAGGAGTTGTGAATAAGACTTGGGAGTGTACGCAGTGCGGGACCACAAAATTAGTTCCCTTGAAGGCTTTGGATGTAGTGCCTTCCCATGTCTCTGGGATTGGGGCATTGAAGTCAATAACTGACTGTTACCTTGCTTTTCAGGTAGGCCTCCGAGCCCTGGTTGCACACGACATGCATATTACAGTATTTATTCTAGCACATCTGTTGTTGACTTGGATGCGTGGGTTGTTTTGATGTTTCCATGTGTGGAGGAGATGAGAAGGCCAGTTACGCTCACTGGGCGGAGTGGAGGCGTGTATTGTGTCCTTGCAACATGGAGGAAATCCTTGCAAGCAGAAACCTCTAGGATGGGACATTCCCACCATTGTTCATAGCAAACGGGTTTGAGGCGAGTCCCAGGCTGGCTCTTGCGGTGCGGAGCTACCTGCAGTCATCGGGCTTGGATGGTACGTCCGTGTTGTGCTGGAAGCTGAGCTTTGCTGTCTCATCTGCAACAGCTCTTTAAACTACTGCTGTATGTAGGAAAGAAACAAACAGTGCTATAGTTCAGGCATGGATTTCAGATCTTTCTAAAGAGGGGTTGTTTTCTGGAGAATACAGAGTTTTCTCTCCCGAACACTACATGCCTGCAGTCACCTTGGCTGGTGCAGTATCGTTCCAGTTAAAATCTCTCTTCATCTTTGTCTTCACCTCCTGTTAATCTTGTGTACAAACTTGTCAGCTTGAAAGGATTTCCAAGACTTTTTAGCCCTGTGGTATGAAATAAGCACCACTCCTTAACTTCAGGGCTTAGGCATCTAAAAATTACTTATAATGTGTATGTTGTAGCTGTAGTATGTAACGCAGTTGGGTTAACAAAACAGTTCTGGCTGGTTTGCTTCCAGGAGATTTTCTGTTATTAAACTGTTCTAGGAAAAAACATTAGCTCTTTTTCTTGCACTCCCCCTTCCAGTTTGCAAAGATGTTGCCAATGCCTTCAGGTCCTGTTTCTCTCTGCACCGAGAAAATAGTCTCTGTCATTTCAAGAAAGCTTTGAAAAAATGCAGATGTTAAATACCTTGTAAAAATCTTTATTTGCTCTCTGGAGCAGAAGTATCTTTATTGTACAAACATGCCTGCTTCCTATTTAATGCTGTAATTTTAGACTGAGAGGCTTATTTCTTGCCTAGCAAAATACATTCTCTGATGCACCTTCAGTAGTTCAGTTTGGGAAGTTGCCAAGTTGACTTATGAGTAATATTTTCTTCCACTGATGCCTCACCACCCCCAGCTATCAACAAGGAGCGTTCCTCATTCTGCCTCGCTTCACCCACGTCTCATGTAAGCATTCTTTTAAAAAGATGTATCCTGTACAAATATCCAATGCAGATGAGTCAGGCAGAAGGACTCAAGAGTGGTTAAGGAAACCATGTACGTGCAAACACATATATGGAAAAACATACAGTTATTGCCCTGAAGAGACAGCTGAACTCTGAGAAAGAAGGGGGGAGCTGGAGAAGACTGTGCAGAAGACTAACTAGTTTTCTCTTTCTTCCCTCCTCCTCCTCCAAGTTAAAAAAAAAAAAAGGTTAAAAATAGAAAATAAAATAAAAAATTACACTGCTCATAAGCCCTTCCTATAAAAATAAAGTTGTTAAAATACTGGTAGGTATAGCGATGCTATCCCAAGCTAGTGCTTACACATATCGAAGCTAAGCAGAATTTTTTTTATTATGTTGCAAATGTATAATTTAAGATTACATTTAATTCAGTGAGAATACTCTTCTTAGACTCACACAGTATGCACGTCGTGTGCAACCAGGGCTCGGTGGCCTACCTGAAAAGCAAGGTCACTCAATCTATAAAACTGATACAAATTTAGTGAATTTTCTGGCTTTGATTCATACATTACATTTAATAGTTTACGGAGCATCGCCTGCTGGCTTGTTGGTGTTGCAATGTCTTTAATAAGTATAAAGTTGTTTGCCCAGTTTTACTGTTGAAGAACAAATATATAAGATATTTTTAATACTAATATGTGTTAATATTGTTCTCTGGCCAAGGTAACAGTATTTTACTCATGGTTGTTTTTGAAGTTGTTTTATTCAGGCTTTTTATTCTCACAGCTGACACAATCTGTTTATCAAACGGTAAGATAAATATTTTAGAAATGCGTCATTCATTCACATAAGTCATCTTTCTAAGTTTGTGGTGTCTCCTCGTGTGGAAAAAATTGTATATTTTATTAATGAGCCTGTTTTTCATCTTTCACTTGGAAACGGCATAGTAATGAGTGACATTAATAAACTTTGAGGAAGGAAAAGTAAAAAATCTTGGTAGTTTTCCACTCTGTAAATGAAAATTCAAGACTTACTAAGGCTGCATATTGCAAAAATGCATGTGGAGCAGGAGTTCACGCTCGATCACTCAGCAGGGCAAACAGTTCACATTAAACCGTGCAGACGACAGCATTTCTCAGCATTACGTAGAACATGTGGCAGTTTGTGGATTTTGTTTCTTTGCTAGCTTCAAGGAGAGTTGTGATCTGGGATGAAATGAGTGGAAAAATAACAGATCAATGCATTTACACCGCATTAATACATTGTAGCATGTCTGCAGCGGGTCTGGGGGTTTGTTCAGTTTTTGTCTCCCAGCACGGTAGCCCTGCAGCTTCATTTGCTGTATTCTTAAGCCCTGTCCCCAGTCGGACCTCGCTCTGGCCTGGCCCTCTGAAGCGCGCTCTTCGGTCTTCCACGGGCCCGTGTGAGTTGGTGCGAGAGAGGGGCGATCCCTCTGCAGCTGAACAGGCTGCGGACATTTGCAGTTGCCAGTGTTGCAGGATAAAGAAAGAACATACACGATCGGGTGGATCTCTGCGCCTTGCCTTGGCTAGCAAATGCACTCCTGATGTTTGGTGTAAAAACGCCTCCTTTCTTCCCTTCCTGATGCTTCTTAACAATAGCAGGCAAAGAATTACTTAGAAAGTGGAATTCTGCCCCCTCGGCTTCTTCCCAAGGTGCTACAAAAAGAGGTGATGTTTGTGTCTGCCTGTGATGAGTGGTGTCCCTGACCCAGCTGCGGTTACCTAGGGTGGTGACTCCAGGTTAGGAGAATTTCATGCCAAACCATCTTCTTGCCCTTCCCTCCTGTCCGTGTGTGTCTCCCGACCACGCTGTGGTGTGTCCCTCCCCTGCCTCTGGAAAATGGGATCAAAGAGCGGGGATGGATGTCGTCATCATGGTCCAGTGTGTAGCAGAGATTTGCCGATGGCTCCTCCAGTAAAGCTGGGGGTGGGAAGGATCCTGTGATCAGTGTTTCCAGTAACGGGATTTTATTTTCTCACCAGTTGTGCGTAACATGATAGTTAGAGAGACGTCATCAAAACCAAATTCTTAGACAGGACAACCAAATGTGACTTCTTGACTGTCCACGTTTTGCATTACGGCGTAATTCAAACCCATATATTATAATCATGTAGCCACAGTCTTTCAGCTGAACTGGACTTACTAGTATGGATTTGAGCTAGAGGGAAGGAGACCACCTTGTTCTTAGACTTCCTTCATCCATGTAAGCTATTTCCATACTTTGAGGTCCACAACCGTAGTGTCTTCAGCACCAGCGCCTTCAGGTTTAGGTAACATGAAGAGAAAGGTTTGTCTTCTTGCTTCCATGCCTTTTCTGTTTTTCTAGCTTAATAATGGTTAAAGAAGAATGCATACCATTTCACTTTCTAGAGGCTCCAGAAGCGTAGGAAGTATCCCAAGGTGTCGACTGCGGGGGGAGGAGAGAGAGGATTGTTTTCATAATAGCAAAAATGAATCAGCTGGACCTGGGGAAAAAAATAATCTGCTCACTAATACTGGAAATGGAGAGCAATGTGTAAGAAGCATTCAGAGATGCACAAAATCCTGTGGTCAGATGACTTAACCAAATAAGTTCCCTTTAGAATCCATGAATAGGTGTGATGGTAGACATCCTGTATCTTCTTGAGTATGCACACGCTGGTTATAGTAACTTCCTTTTTTAACTAAATTATAACGTATGCACACTATTTATATGTAAAGAAACATCCTTCTTTGAATTTCCTGTTGTGATGGGAAAAACATTCAAAGAACTTGTAGATTCAGGCATACATAGAAGTGCACACCTTTCCCGTGAATAGGATTTTTTTTCTTTTTTAAATGCTGACTTCAGATTTGTCTTTAGAACTTCACCTTTTAAAAAAAACTTGGAAAAGACCCTTTTGTAAACTAAGATTGGTTCTTTGGCTGGAACTATTTTACCGTTTACTCATTGTATTAGTATACTAAGCTTTTGTAATGCCGTAATTTGAGTTGCGGCTTGAGGAAGATTGCTGTGCCGTGTTAGCATTTTACATCTGGGGTTGGTGTGGTGTAACGAGTTTCTGTTGTTTTCAGGAGCTGTGTCAGTGCCGCCCTGGGGAAGGGAACTGTTCCTGCTGCAAGGAGTGCATGCTCTGCCTGGGCACACTTTGGGATGAGTGCTGTGACTGTGTTGGTAAGTTTGCATTTTTTGGGGATTTTCTTCTTTTTTTAAATGGCTTCCTCCTGCCACATGCTGAGCTCACAGTCTTATAATAGAAGAAAAACATTGGGAACGAATCTGTGCTTTAAACATCTTACAGCTCATTCTGTGGGTACTGAATAAATTACTGTGGGGAACCAAACATTTGAAGGCTGTATCTGCTCTATGGAGTGGGGGGTGGCGGTAGTCCAGATTTTGCTTGGTTAATGTCATTGTAACTGACTCTTAATTTTGTCTCTAAAATGTAAACTCCTTTTTGAATTGTCATCTTGAGGAAACTATGCAGCACCTGCTTCATGGGGTTGGATGCTGTATCGAGGTTTCTAACTGTAAAGTGGATTGACAGAGACTGGACAGGGACAACTTTAGGTTTGAGTTCCCTTGTGAATCCTTGGGACTAATAGTAAATGTGCATGGCCCAACGTTTTCATCGTTCTTTTATTTGCAAAAAGACCTCTTTGTGGAGGGTAAGAAAGAGGCATACAAGTTCTTACTGTAGGATTAGATGACAGTCTTAACAAGAACAGCATTAGTACTAACAGGTAGCGTTCAGAGTTTCCAGCTCTCTGCAGGTGAATTCTGCACCTGCTTAAGGAGGATATATTCTAGTTCTGTCTCTTGTTTTAAATGTATTGAAAGCTTCATCCTCCTGTGGTTGCTGTAAGTCTCCCTCTGCTGCCATTCAAAATCCGCCTGGCTTCCATGAAAGGGATGCGTCTTGAGTGTTGTACCTGCTCTCAACTTCTCTGGCTGGCTGGGTCTTCTCTGAATTCATGAAGATTACTAGCTTCAAAATGCTCCTTTTCAATGCAGTCCATTGCTTTTCCTGTTCCATCATGATGTGGATATGCTTTCTGACATCCTGCTTTTTGCTTGGTTCTGGCTGGCTTAGCTTTGCTTTACTGTCTTTCAGAAAGCAGTGGAGTGGCATTGTCCTGCGCATGTGTGATTCTTCCCAATGGCATAAAGTATGTGGAGGATATACATTTAGAAATAGGCCTTAGAGTTTGTTTTTCCTATTTGATCTGAAATCTTTTAGTGGGCTCCTTGAGAAGTGAAATATATATATATATATAAAAAAAAATGTTTGCCCATCCCCTTTGCCCTTCCAATGTCTTCTTGATTTCTGTAATGTAATACTGAAGTGGGTTGTTGTCATAGGGGTAGGGAATAGGATAGTAGGTTATTTCCCTAGTTCAGAACCGTAATCCGCTGTAGAAAGCAAGGCTCAGTGTGCCGATCTTCTCTAGGGAGAGGAAGAACCTACCTCTTGGGATTGTGAAGAAAAAGAGCTGAGTCCACACGCAGTGCAGATTACTTACTGTTCTGCTGCTCTTTCCCATAGTGTTATCCAGGAGAGAAGTTAACAAGGTTTTAGGTTCAGTTTCCCCGTACTGAGTAGACTAAAACATCTCCTGATGGTTCTGCGGGTGCCTTAGACCTTATTGGTTCTATGGTATGGTCCTATTCTTCTCTTCAGTGTAGGGTCATCCTTGCTGTAGCCTTATTCAAATGAGGAAACAGCAGTGCATGCCATACCCAGCTTCCTGGAGACGGTTCTTTGCTGATACTTGAGCTGACATTTAAGTCTCTTTATAAGCTGTTCATGTCTAATGTAAAAGCAGATAGGTTGTCATGTCTCTCAGATCATTTCTGCTCTGAGGTCAGGAATTACCTTCTACCTTCTGGCATTCATTTCACTTCTGGTCAGTTGTTGTCTTGTGTTTTGTGTGGATCTTCTCTCCCTTCTCTGACAGGGACAAAGACACTAGAGGAGGGAGAACAACAACAGGTTCCTCTTTCCTCTGTTTTTCTAAGCTTTGTGGGTTAAGCTCTTCTAGTCCCTCATGTAAAGGCTTGTCTGCTTCCATCATTTCAATAGCCCATTTCTGCATCTTCTCATCCAAGAAAGATGGATTGGGACTGTGTACAACTCTGTGGGCTGGCTAAAATCTCCATGTGAGAACTGTGATGCTGGAAGGGAACTTGGATTTTCCATAACAGTATGTAGTAAGAGATGGGTAAGAGGAGGGGACAAAAGAAGGAGAAATACTTAAATTGAAAGGATTATTGTATGGCTTGTTACAGTTGAATACATTTGTGTTTCTTTCAGTTGCAGGAGACCTAGCTCTAGCATAATGGCATAGTTACATTTTTAAATTCTGGTTATCAAATTTTGTCTTAAATCATTGGCCTCCAAAGCAGTAATGTAGACATGTTTGTTCCTTACCAGTTGCTGTTAAGTTAAGCTTTTTTATTTTTGCTTTAACCAAAGTTACTGTATTATAATAACTATTATAAAATTATCATTATTATAATTAGAATACTTTTAAAAAATAGTAAGAGGGAAGGATCTTTGTGGAATGAGCAATTATTCATTAAACTATGAGCAATGGCTTCTTGGTACCATCTTAAGATTTTCATACTGGATTGATATTTTCATACTGGATTGATATGCACACATGCTGTCCACATTCTGCAATAATTTGGTAAACAATCTCGATGTTATTTTTTTCCTGTGTGTCCTTCTTATCGGTGAAATTTATTTTCTGAATTCAGCCTGACAGAGGGGGCCTCTAGAAAGGCTCGCTGGTTTCCATTTCACAGCATTAATAGAATGACATCAATTAAAGTGTACGTCTCTTGATGTATCTGTATGAAACTCTTACCTGGTTTGATATCTTCCTAGTTAAATTTTAGGTGGGCATCCTTTATTACAATTGTATGGTGAATATTCCAAATGCTTACTAAAAGGTGATAATGCAGTGATAGAAATTTTTGATTAAAGCAGTGAGTCCAGGAATGTCTGTGACGAGCAAACCTAGTTGAGAGGAGTAGGAAGTTTGCGTAAGTGGAATTATTTTTTAGTGTCACCTGATGTTGTTTGGAGGAGAGGCTTCCCCCCCCTCCTCGCACCTAATACTTGGCTCACCTTTTCTATAGGAGCAGACTATCTTGTGTTGTTCCTACTATTAAATGCTGGTAAGGCTAACCACTTGCTTAAGATTTGTCAGATCTCGTGCTAATTGTCATGGATGAACTTCACTCTGTTTTGTTCATTATGGAAATCCATCTACTTAGATTGAAAAGATTGTGGTTTTGTATAAGGCTCTAGTTAAACACGATTTCTGAAGCTAGAATCCTAATGTATCTGCAGGGCAGGAGATGCTTCTCTGGTTGTGTGGGGCAGGTAGACTTTCAACATTTATGTCCCATATCGCTTTGATACTTTAAGGATTGGTGTGCTTTGCAGCTGTAGCTGTCTAAAACTGTCTGTTAAACTACCCAAAACGATATCCAGATGTACATGAGGAAAATGGATTTGTCTGTCTCTTGCCAGATGACTTCTAATAGTGTTTTATGGTTTCTGAGTTTAAATATCTACGCAGATACAACTTTTCTTTTTAATCTTGGTTGTTTCAATGTTTGGATTAAATCAAGATACCCTTCAATTTCATGGCTAGTAATAAATGTTAGTGTTTAAATGGTTAATGAAAAACTGGCACCTGCATTGCACATCACAAAAACATTTTGTAGGAAGTAGCAAAGAGAAAAAAGATTACAAGGTTTCCAAAAAGATACCACAAAAGACATTGAAAAATAAGGAAGAGGTAACCTGGATATAAGCATTTTGCCTGTAGTGACCCCTCCAACTAAGTAGCAAACCGAGGTTCATCTCAGCTGTCTCTAAGCAGGTAAAGTAATTCAGACTCTTGCTCCCTCCCGATAGTGATCTTTGCATCTCTGGTAGATGACTAAAAAGATCTAATGCACTGCTGCAGCGGATGAGATCAAATACTTGAACTATGATCAAAAGTTTCATGTACCTCAGGACTTACCAAGATACTATCTTTGTTCAGTCGTAAGCTTTCATTCCAGATTTATGCTAGTATCGATTGTACTGTGCTTTGTCTCTTTTCCCAGGGGAAACAAACCTTTCGTTGAACTCTTCATAGTCTAAACTGTAATGCTAGCATAAAAAGGAAAGCGAAGTGCTGTTTAGATGAGGTTTTTCTTTTCACTTGGATCTCACGAGCCACAGGTGTGTTTTGTGGAAGTCTGCAGAGATCTGAAACCTGCTGTTATGGAAAGCTTGTCCTGCTGTATTTAGTGGCACTTCTGCTGTTGAGCTAAGAGTGGGATATATATGAAAGGGCTTTGTTCTGCTTAGCAAAAAAAAAAAAATTTTTTTAAATTTTCTAAATATTCCCACCTGTTTCAAGGAGAAGAGTTTAGGGAGTTTCATTACTGTTTCATTCCTCTGCAGGTATGTGCAATCCTCGCAATTACAGTGACACCCCTCCAACATCCAAGAGCACTGTCGAGGAGTTGCATGAACCAATTCCGTCCCTTTTCCGGGCGCTGACAGAAGGGGATACTCAACTGAACTGGAATATCGTTTCCTTCCCTGTGGCAGAAGAACTGTCGCACCATGAGAACCTCGTTTCCTTTTTAGAAACAGTGAACCAGCCACAGCATCAGAACGTCTCTGTTCCAAGCAACAATGTCCACGCACCTTACTCTAGTGACAAAGGTAATGAGTATAGTGTCTAAATTCCTAGTTTTTCCTCTCGTCTCTTCCAGGAGCCTTCTCGGTGCATCTTCTGTGCTTGTCTGTGCTCGCTTCTTCTTTTCCCTTAAAAAAGTCTGAAAAGTTCAGTCTAATTTTGAGCATGACATAACAAAAGGAGTGAGGCAGAAGTATTGAGGAACATGGAAGATCGTGTTAAAGTGTCTGATGATCTTAGGAGACACTGAACCATATGAGTTTGTTATCTCTGTAATTCCTCCTGTGGCATGAGGCAGTTTGTTCATGTTATTTCATGTGCACTGGCACGGTATGTTCTTTGACTTTGAAGCAGTTACCTGTAGCTTAGGAGACAGGACAGACCAAAAACTGAATCCAAATCATGTATCAGTGCAGAGGTAGGCAACTGAAACACATGGCTTCAGAGGTTTGAGAAAGCCACATGCCATAAACCATTGTATCTGGAGTAGATGTTTATTTCTTTCATCTGAGCTGGCATAACTTGAACTCTTTAGAAGGATGGTTTGTAGGAAATCCAGGATTAATAGTAAACCTGAGTAAGATTAGCAAGATCGCTCTTTATGTTGAGGGGGGATATGTGACAGACAGTCTTAAAAAATAAGCAATTTGGGGGCGGGGGTTCAACTTATGGACTCATTCCTCTTATTTTGTATCAATTTTTTCATATTCTCACCTTCAGTTTAGAGGACAGACTTCAGAATATTTGCTGCAGGGAGATTTCGTAGAATCATAGAATCATTAAGGTTGGAAAAGACCTCTAAGATCATCAGGTCCAACCGCTAACCCAACACCACCATGCCCACTAAACCATGTCCCTAAGTGCCTCACCTACACGTCTTTTAAATACTTCCAGGGATGGTGACTCCACCACTTCCCTGGGCAGCCTGTTCCAAGGCCTGACCACTCTTTCAGTAAAGAAGTTTTTCCTAATGTCCAGTCTAAACCTGCCTTGGCGCAACTTGAGGCCATTTCCTCTCGTCCTATCGCTTGTTACTTGGGAGAAGAGACCAACCTCCTTTCAGGTAGTTGTAGAGCGCGATGAGGTCTCCCCTCAGCCTCCTCTTCTCCAGGCTAAACAGATGGGGGAAGATGAGAAGTTTGAGGTAGTGACAACAGTGACATGAGAAAAATACTCTCTGCTTCTTGGTTTCCATACTAAACCTGAAATACTTTTCCCTGCAAATCATTACATCAGACTTAAAAGAATCTCATAAACAGTTCATGGTGAAATTGCTGCTTAACAGGGAAAAAAGAGCATCTGATTTGTTTTATTAGTGTAATTAATGCTTTGCTTCCTTCCCAACACACACTTCAGATATTCGTAACCCCATATGTTGCTGTTGTGACGGCTCTTTTATCTTATCAATGAAAGATACCCTAATTGATGGACACGCTGCTTTTCCATAGAATTGTGAACCTTTGACCTAGTTAAGTTTCTGAGTAGGACTGCTGTTGATTAAATGGGACTGTAATGGCAACTTTTCTAATTTCCTTTGGTTAAGGCACATTAGAAAAATAAATTAATTCCAGAACTGGGAAACCAGATGGTCAGAAAGCATCTCATTCATATGTCTTTGATGTTACTAAAACACTTGCTCGTCATTATGAGAATGATGCAGAAAGCCATGTTAAGTGGCAAGCCCACAAAAAGCCCTGTGTGCAAACACTACAGTATTTAAAGATGTAAATTATACTTGGGAAAAAAAATTATGCTTAGAACAACCTTGAATATATCCCATTGTACTTAGGTACTGCAGCCCAGATGGCTGTTCCCTGGGAGTCCTTTACTACCATACCAACAGGATGGGCTAATGATAGTTTTGGATTAAACTTGGAATTTGCATTGCATCTCAAGGGTGTATAGGAGTTTTGAGTTTAACAACGCAGACAAATACATAACACTGCAATTTTTTCTTAGTCAAAAGTCTCCTTCATTTCATTTACTAAGAACATATTAGAGATTAGGTTGAGAGAGCTTTCACTGGAATGATGACAGTCCAAAAACAACAGTTATATTTGGAAATAGTTACCAAATGCCACTGGTTTTCGGGCTTCAGGAGAAACTTAGAACAGAAATAAATGTCAGAGCTCTTCTTCTAATCACTGGTTATTCCTCCTCCATCTTAGTGATCAGTGAAGAGTTGGAAAAGGTAGAAAATGGCTTTCAACATCCTAAACTTTAAGTGTCTAGATATATAAGCCTGTTGAGGAGTCTGTCATTTCTTGGTCACAATGTAGATAACTTTGTAGTGCTCTGCTTTTTCAGAAGTCATATTAAAGTTTGCTTGTAAAAACTTGGATGATTCAAGCAGTGAGAACAGGAGTAGGTGGAAAGAAAAGTTGGCTGCTGGCCTTGGTCTGCTGATGTTTATTATGGTGGAAGCAAGGACAACTGGGGAATTGCACCTCTTGTGCTGGATGTTGTGTGATCCATGGGGCGGCATTTTATTTAATACTTTTTTTGATGAGTTCATTGGGGACGCAGTAACCAAAAGGTGGAGGGGTAGTAGGTCAAGTGCTGAAGAACCTAGTGAGCGTGGGCACAGAGAGGGAGCCCAGGAAGTTGCTGGAGTCTGATGGCTTCTGCCCATGCAAAGTTCAGTCACACCGTCAAGTCGCTGTGGTTTAACGAGCTAGCATGTGTTAGAATCACTGTAGTAGAGGGTGGGTCTGTACATGTGTATGTGTGCATGCTCAGTTGCAGTAAATACAAGCATAGCCTGCAGTGGAAGAAACTGAAGACCATCTCTTTACCCTTTCCTTCTCCCCAAACGTGCTGTTAGGCTTAAGGGCACATCTTGCAAATGGAGACATCCTTAAGGTGACTTGCTAAGCAGTTTCAAGGCGATGACATTCAGGGATTTGAAATTATATTCCTGTGAGCAGGAACACAGATCCCTTATGTTTTCTTTACAGTGCTGTGCCTCCTCCATTTTGTGGTTCTTCTGTGGCTCCTTGCATGCTTCACTCCAACATGGTGTCCTGGCAGCAGCCTATTGCATTGCCTGTAAAGGGAGAGGGGCTAATGAGAGGTAGATTTTGGTAAGGGGACAGGAGTCTCTGTGCTGTCTTCTGGAATACATCCCAAAATTTGGAAAGGCTCTGCCTTCAAATACCCCTTGTTAGGTCGTATAACACAGTTCTGATTTTAATTTCAATATGTGTTCATGCAGGGATCGCCGTTAAGGTGGTCCAGGGTGCCAGACTTGCTCGATGCAGTTCTGGGTGAGTGCCAGGAAAAGCAGCACCAGCCACGGGAACCCGTGAGCTTTGTGCCTGAGTGGCGTGAAGCCACCAGCCCCGGGAGGGCGGCTATAGATCTGGGAGGAGGTGGGGTGCGGTGGGATATAAAGCATTCCTTTCTCGCCCCAGCCTACTGCAAGCCCAGCCGCCAGACCTTGAACTTCCCCATTATTATCTTAATGAGTGTCTTCCCTTTCCTCCTGTGAATTGACTTTTAACGTTTTAGCTGCCAAAGTATGCGTCCGCTGCTGCAGCTGCTGCGGTTCGTATCAGTAGTTTCTGGCATTTGAGCCGCTACTTCAGGGAGTATTGCGATGATTATTAATGTAGGGCTACATTTATACTTTCTTTTCCCTTCACGTTTAGCTGATACCCTCAGAGCTCTGAACTGCAAGTTCAGATGTTTAAATAAGCGTAATTGTTTCAGATGATGACAGGATGTTGGCGAGAGAGAGAGGGGAACTAGATAATCTTTTGGCACCTGATGAAACAAAATCTGTGTTGTAGTTAAGGGTTTCTGACTTACACTGCTTGGTGTGACACAGGGGATGGCGTCCGCTCTGCACTTCTGCTCCCCTCCAGTGCCATCCACGTAGGGGAGAGCTAGAAATCCAGTAACGTGGTATCTACCTCTGTAGGTACTCCAGGAAGATTTTTTTTTTTTAAAAAATGTTTCTTTTTATAAGTTCTGATTGGGATAAAATGGTATGGCTGCTGGATGAACAGTTACCTTTTTAAAGTACTTTTAGAGCTACTGATAAACAGACCAGCAGACAACTGAACTTAAGTAGCACTTTTAACTTCAAAGGTGGCATACAGGGAATTGTCATTAACTAGGAAGGTTTTTTCATCTTGTGGATAGGCATTTTTCCTTAACTTACAAGAACTGAATTGTTTTATCTTCTCTGAATTGCTAAATTCCTCTGTAGTGCACCAATACAGATCTCGCAGCACAGACAGTATCATAGCAAAGCCTGATAGAAACGTGAGTCCGTTTCTTTTGGTCATTTTGAGTTTAGACTTGATTGTTGTTTCTCCCACACAATCTTCACTGAGTATGAATTGGGGGGGAAAAAAGGTGAAAAACTGACTTTCTGGGGGAAAAAAAAAGGGCTATGTAGCTGGGAGTCCCCTGCTGCTGCTTCCCCCTCCCCTTCTCACCTGTAGTCTGTAGTCCTTACTGTGTGAAAATTGGCAAAATGCAAATGAAAGCTATTACTGCACTAAGTAACATCCTTTTTATCTACACTGAGGGAGCCAAGTGATGACTATGTAATTAGGTTTGTGAAACAGTTTAAATACTCTCCCAGATCCCAACTGAGCCTGTAGGTATGTATTTTTTTCCCCTGTGTAACTCTGTTTCTGCAGCCTGTAAAGAGGGATTTAACGCTCGATGCGAGGAACTCTCGTGCTTTCAGTAATTCAGCATCTACACGGGCACACAGACGCTGCTGAGGAGGGGACCAGGAGTGTCCCGTGACGAACAGAATGCTCTCTGGCCAATGTGACTCATTCAGACCTGGCAAGTCTCGCTCACTCCGAGACTTCAGAAACAGTTTGGTAGGGTATACATGGAGCGTGTCCTCCAGCTGCTTACGAGAGCTACTGGGAACCAGCCAGGTCTACTGCTGGCTCTGGCCTACCGTGTACAGTCTGTCCTCTCCCCTTTGCAGCATTTTTGGACTGGTCTTCTAGGACTTAATCCTCTTGGCTTGTGTGCAGGTAGAAATAAACTTTCTTCTCCACTCTCCAGTCAGTTAAGATTAATGTCTGTGGTTGTTGCTGCCACCTTAATAAGGTTGAGGTATGGCTTTGGTTCCCATTTTGGTCCCGGGAGAGTGGTTGAGGAGACCAGTCTCACAGGGCCCGTCTGCTGTCATCTGGTTCTGCCAGGGTTATGGGCCTGGTGCTGCCTGTCTTCCAGCCTCCTTCCCCCTGGAGATACCTTCACTCCTGCAAAAGCGCACCTCAGTGTTGCTGCTGAAGAAAGGCTTACGTGCCTCCAGCTGGGACATGATGCACAGAGGGAACATGCCAGCCTGAATGGGTCCTCAAGGGGAGAGAGCCAGCCTGGGCATTTCAGTCCTCTGAGGAGATGGTGCTTGAAAAGATGGCCAAGCAGAAGTTGTCTTTGTAGTGAAGAGCTAGACTGTGCCTCTGTGTGGGTCAGAACTACCATAGGGATTCTCAGCAGTGCATTAAAAACTGGATGCTGCTGCTCTGAAAACAAGAGGAACAGCTGCTACGAGGAGGAGTAAAAGGGGAAGGACAGCCTTCGGGTAGACCAAGCCTGGGCAGTGAGCCCTGCTGTCGGAGGAATAGCAGAGGCAAGACTGCTGGGAGGGGGTGCCGGTAAGAGCCACTAGCTGCTTTATACATCCTGCTGTTGGAGGAGGACCAGAGCTTGGTTTTCTAGGGATGGTACTGCCGGTTGTGCCCATCTGCTCTGCTCTTTGTGTTACAGCCTGCTTTTCCACAGGCTGTGCCTGTGTCCTGAGCCACCGACATAGTGCATACATTGGTTGGATTCCACTGAGCAGCAGACAGGAACTTCAGGCATAGGTAGTTCAGTGTCATTGATCTTCGCATCCTAGAAATCACACGCTCTTCTTCCACAAGAGGTTTATTTCAAGTTTCATTTCAAGTTTATTTCAAGATTAATTGGGCTTCTCCAGAACTTCTGAACTAGTGCTGTCACAGATGAGGCTAACACGAAGGTGAATGCAGGCATCCCCTAACACAGACAGGACTGGTCATTCTCTGGTGTGAAGACAGACTGGGAGCAGCTAACCCACCTCAGAGTGTGCACAACCTTCCTGACGGTCTTTCCTGACCTACTGGCTTTCCTTTGCATGTTGCAAGTAGGAGTGCAGTGATCAACATGATAGCAGCACTTCTAGCCACCCTTTGGAGAGGACTCTGGTTTCTTTAAAGAGTTGTTCCACTACTATCTAGAGAGAGCCATGAGTCATTTTGCCTTCTCAAGCTGATCTGGAGACTAGGTCAGTCAGGTGGAGATAGCATCTCAAAAGCTGATTTTGCAGCAAGAAATCTTTCTGGATTAGCCAGGATTGCCTGTTTTGGGGCAGAGGCTGTGTGCCTCTAGCTGACACATTCTAAGACTGACCTTACTTATGGCATTTAAGGTCAAACTTGAGAACAAAACTACTAAAAAGGGATCAAAGGAGTGAATTGGGATTAAGCAAGAGGGTATAGAGAGCATGAATACTTCTTAGAGAGGCTTCTGTGAGATTCCTGTGCTTGCACACCAGCACTGAACTGGATGACTGATGGGACACACTGGTGCTTAGATCTCGTGGTGAGCACTGCCTGGAGACTCACCTCTACTTTTTCACACCCTACTTTTCCACTGAAAACCTCCTGTGAGGAGTGGGTGGGACAGATACCTGGGAATGCCTGGGCCTCCTGAGAATGGAGGGTGTATGCACCTTCTTGGGACCCAGACAATCTTAGTTTTTTGTTGTTGGTGATGAAATGTTGTCAAGTCCTTGTGTGTTCTCCATAACAAGATGGAGCTGCTGTGTGGCACCTAGGTGGATTCTTGCCTATGAGGCGGTGGTGGCTGCATTTCCCTACCACTTTTCAGCTTTGGCTGAGCATTTCAGGTGTATACCTGGCTGGTCACTCTTTGCTCATGCTACCATAGCATACACTTCTGTTTTGCTCTTTTCCCTTCCCCTCTGTGAATAAAGTATCCTTACTGAAGCTGTAGCTATGTTGGTTGGTTTTCAGCAGAGGTTTTGTTCTCTGAGAACTCTTCCTCTGGTTGCTGTGCCTCAGGCTTTATTATAAAGGGTCATAGAAATAGAAGTGCCAAGAATGGGACAGGACTTATACAGCCACAGTGTATTTTGTTGACATTCCCAGCAGTACTTCAGGTACTCCAAGATTTCTTGGACAACTGCAGCTTTACTCACAACACAGCTTTCCTGGGAGCAGAAAACTGCTTCAGCTATGGGTCTGCACTTCCTCCCCAAGATCCTTATTGCCTATTGCACTGTATATAGTATGTATCTGTAAGAAGTGTCCATCAGTTCAGATCCTGAACAAGGCAGTTAATTCTCTCTTGCTTTCAGTGGGCTGGCAGCATGTTCTGTGACCCTTTTGCAGCTGTTTAGGTAGTAGTAAAATAGTTTGACAGTCATCAGGGTTCCCTCATACGTGTTTTGACAAATGATAATTCTTAAAAGGGTAGGCATGGTTTCCAGATGTCAAGGAGGAGGATGTGTCCACAGAAAAGCTGGCAGGTACGTTGTGCTCTCCTCTATGTTGTGCCGTTCCTTGCCACATGCCTACAGAGAACATTTATTGTTGGTGCTGAGGAAACTGACTGTGTAGATCTGATGGCTTGTATGGTGACGGAGACCCTTGCTGGCCTCAACTCACCTCTGGACCTCACCTTGGGAGCTTGCCCAGAGATACGCATACTACTGAGGTTGCTAATCGCTGGGGCATCAATGTTTTGAAGGGGAGGTTCTGGTGCAGCCTCCCAGGACTTATTCACAGATAAGAGACTGAATAAACGCTATGGTTAAGAACTACACTGCTCCGAGAGTCCTTCGGTTACTCACCCTTCTCCATATCTCAGTAATAATTCAAAAAAACGCCACTGTCTTGATTTACCATTTATGTTTGGATTACGTTTTTCTAATCCACGCTGGAATGTAGGTCAGTATGTTTCTCCTGGATCCACGTGCCATAAGCAGTAATAGGCTAGAAAGCCCCTTGATATCTCCTGCTCACAAATCTGTCTGACGTGTGCAAGTGAGACATTCATGTTTGTAGACAGCTTTCAGTTGTGCTTTTCCCCAAAGTGTGCTAAGTTACACTGGGCGTAAATGTGATGCAATCAAGGTCCTTTGGAGGATGAACAAAGTTACGGTGTAATCACCCGGTCAGCACAGAAGAAAATTGGTAGAATCTGTCAGCTTGGAGAATTGGAAGTAGACTGAGGAGGAATGTTTTTGTTTTATAGTTGTGGTGAATGCCTCGGCTCCAGTTTGAGGTTGCAACACCAAACTTCATGGCATTTCAAGTAATTGCATGGATGTTAGAAGAATAAAGTCGATGCTTAGGCAGAAGGGGTTTCTTAATCTTAGTAGTAAAGCTGGTGGTGTTGCTAAAAAAAGAAGAAAAAAGTGCGCAGTTTCTAGTTGAGGAAAACAGCTCTAACTCTGTGATTTAATGTAGTTTGAGAATATTGTTGAGTTGTGGGGGGGAGGAAATGTTTACACTTAAATAAATGGCTTTTGGTGTTTTTTAAATAACTTCTCTAAAACAGAACTTTTTAATGATAACATATAGTAACTGCTGGCAACTGTGAAAGTGGTATCTTGGTGATAAAGGTTCAGAGGACATATGCTTGCTTCTTATTTTGGCACAGCCCATCCTTACACTTTAAAAGGTATCCCTCATAACCGTGGAACACAAAAAAACCCCAACAAAAACATTCTTGCTTGTGACTATAGAAATAAATGAATCCAGAGGCAGAGCAGATAACAGGTTGAGTTGTAGATACTAAAAACTTGAAGTTGATAGGTTGCACCTTGGGTCTTTGTCTCTTCTCTCTGCTTTCACTATCACCTGTTTTTTCTTTATGCCTCATAGTCATGATGATTTGCAATCCTACTTCAAAAGCTGCACATTAATTAATTTTTAACTAACCTTTTAAGGCCTTTTAAACCAAATTTTTTCCCCCTCTTGGTTTAGAACACATGTGTACTGTGGTGTATTTTGATGACTGCATGTCAATACATCAGTGCAAGATCTCTTGCGAGTCCATGGGAGCATCCAAATACCGATGGTTTCACAACGCCTGCTGTGAGTGTATTGGGCCAGAATGCATCGACTATGGCAGTAAAACTGTAAAATGTATGAACTGCATGTTTTGAAGCAGGAAAACTGTAATATAGCAATACTGAGGCCAAAGTAGTCTCTCTCGGTTAAAGAGATGGGGATTGCAAATACTGCGTTTTGGTGGAGTGCCTACTGGTTGCAATTAAATGTACCTGGTTGAAAAAAGATGTATAAAATCTGAAAACTTTTGTTTCTTTTTTTTTTTTTAATTCATGTAAGCAAGGCTAACTAGTAGACGTTTCAACACTATGTTTTACGTTTATTTTTCTTTATTTCTGCTCAACTTGTACAGCCATGCTCATCCTTGCCGTTCTGATTGTTTTCCTTTGATTTGAAAGTATTGACTATACTGGTTTTCAGAATGTAGTACTATATCTAGTAGTTTAGAGTAGGGAAACCTTAAGAATATGGTAATGAGATTCCCATCATCTAAGTTCAACAAATAATTAAATGGCTGCTAGGTTGGAGGGAGGGGGTGGTTGTTCTTTAGGGGCTGTTTTTTTGGTTTTAGTTTCTGCTTTTTTGGGGTTGTTTTTTTTTTTACTTTATTACCTTCCAGTTTTTGAGCTTAGCCTTCTATTGTGAAAATGGTGTTTGGGGAAGAAGAAAAATTCATGCCTTCTCTTGAAGTTCCAATGCATGGGCTGTCATGGATAAAATCCTAACTTCTTAGAAGGGCTGCCCAACAAAACACTATGTATGGGACACTTTTCTTCCAAGTTTCGTTTGCCCTGCTCTCATAAGTACATTGGGGCCTGTGTCATGTGATTTATATATTTAAAAAAAAAAAAAATCATTTCAGTCTTCTCTTAGATACCAAAATAAAGCTGTTAAGTGCAGTTGCATCTCCCTTCTTTTGCACTGTTCTCTAGGGTTGCTTACTCCCTGAATGTTCAGTCCAGTAAAGGAAACATGAAAGGTTATTATTGATTTAATGGCTAAATGAATAAAGAAGAATGAAACGACATGGACTAGTAAGTGGTATTGGATTACCAGTTGAGCAGTTGGCAGTAGGCATGTTGAAATGTTGTCACTGAAGAAGGGAAGATGTGTCCACAAAGACAAAATTAGGATGTTCTGAGTTCAGAACATTCTGTCCATTTCTCTAAGGAAGAGTTTTAATATGTTGACAGTTACATAGCATTTACAATGACCCAGTTAGGTCTCCATTGATAATGGTACTAAGTACAAGAATGAAGTGTATGAGTAGTTAATGATCAGCTTTTGGTATTTATAGTGATGTGGGTTTTAACTCCTTGAAATTTTTTTTAATGCATATATGCAAATGCACACACAAAAAAGAATTTGACTATTCATGTTTCTCTCACTAACCTCAGTTTAGAGGGATTAAACTGTTTTCTAGTCGCAGCTGTCTATCTGTACCATGTACAAATGAAAGCAGTCATTTTAAATTTATTTTGTTGAAAAGTTTGCCTGAATGTTTTTTCATTTTTTTATCATGATACAGTTCTTTCAATACGATGAAATAATAATAATAATAAAATCTACTCTTGTGAAATAACGTTACTTTCTTTAGTCTCTTTTTCAGCTATAAAAGGTACTTGAAAGATGAATGTTTATTGTTTTGAACTAGTGGATAATGGAATACCTTCATACTTTAAACTTGCAATTAAGTGATAAAAAATCATAGACATGAATAGAAAAACTTAGCTTATCATGAAGGAGTTGTTCTTCCTGTATTTGACAATTCATGTTACCTTTTCTTCTGCTTGAGTTTCTTAAAATGAATGGAGAGAAAGAACATGTTAGAGTAGCTGTGATTGATTTTAGCTGGAGGGTGATGCATCATCATTCTTGACTGAGATAGGAGACATACAGTAAGTGTTGCTACAGGTCATTAACATGCTTAGGATTCTTGCAATGTTAAATTATTGGAAACATTGTGGTAGTTCAGAATCGTCTTGGGGAAAAAACAGGGCTGATGTTTCTGGACAGGCACCTGCTGCCCCATGGATCTGTGACACCGTCTCCACTTACATCATCAGAATTTCACTGTGAGGTCAAGTCAAGGGAACAGCAAGGGTGGGGAGCGGGAGGGAAGGGGGGGTCTGGCCTAACTGGTGTCCAGGAAACACTGTGGGGAACAGCATAAACATGTAAATACAGTTGTCTGGGTAATGGCCTGAGAGTAGGTAGTGAGGATGAACGCTTTCTGGGACTTGCCTTATTTTTTTGTAACTCCTGATGCTGTCTAGAGTTTGCTGTAAGTGTTGTGTGTATGCAAATGTCATACAGCAACATCCAGTGTATTTTATTACGATGAGTGTTTTAAGAGGTATTTTAATAAAAAGACATTACTGGTTCATGTGTTTTCTTTCTCATGATTTTCTCAGGGCAAATGTTACCGTGAAGCATAGTATTAAAGTTACTGATCTAGATGGATGGAATAATACAGAGCATTATTAAATCTTCAGCAGTTTTTTCCAAAACTAAAATTGTAGTTGCCTTTTAAGTTTTTTCTTTACATAAGTCAATAAAATAGAATTTTATTAATAGTCAAAATGTTCTTTCTGACAAATAATTTTGGAAGGTTGTTTATTTAGTCTTACTCCATTTTGCAAGAAAAATAATAATTTATTTTGGGGGCTTTTATTGCACCTAGGTCTGGATACCAGCAAACCATCACCTACCTAAGTGCTTTAGAATACTTAAGAACATACTTTAAAAACTTTTCTGGCTAGGAATCTTCTCCGGGTAAAGCATCAGCCAGTTTTATCACTGTCCTTTGGGATAGCAAGGTAAATCACTGAACTTAAAGGGAAGCAAAAAAGGGAATGCATATAATAAGGAATTACACAAATGCCCAGTCTGCTGGGGTTCTGACTGAGAAGGGGTTGAAGGCCTTTTGTTACTCTTTCTCTAAAAGTAGAGCATGTTTTTGTTTAGTTGCTTTGGTTTAGGGGTTGGTTTTTGCTTTTTTGTTGTTGTTTGGTTGGGGTTTTTTGTTTTGTTTTGTTTCTCCCCACAGGCACTTTGTTGCTCCTAAATTTCAGAGGCACTGACACTGTGCAGAGAGAGTGAGTACAATGGCCATTATGTGACATTGCTTTCCTGTCATTTCTTAGGGTTCCTGGCTTGCTTTTAGTACATTTAATGGATTTCACATCTAGTACTTAAAAAATGAATATAAGAACACCTGCTTTTATCTCTAATAACATATCTATGGTCTCTCCGGTATCCATCCCAAAATTATGGCTGATTTGATACCTGCCTCCCAAGCCTCCCGTGCTGCTGGCTGGCTGGTCTGGCTTGATGTTTGCTGGCGATCGCACACTGACACACAGACCCACACAACACGCACATGTTGCGGTCTCTGCAGCCACAGGCACCCAAGACATGCAGGCCCTTGTGACTCGTGGTCCCCTCTCCGGTGGCTGGCACTTACATCTCCATGCACACAGCAGAGAGACCCCCTCACCCAGGAGAAGAGTTTAATGAGAAGACAGGACAGACTGTGGTGATGAGGTACCTGCAGGGCATGGCCAGACAAATGTACTAACCGGCAACCTGTTTGCAGCTGACCGGCCCCTTTTATCTTCTTATCCCTCTTTTTCCCTGTCTTTCTTCCTCCCCAAACAACCCTGATCCCTCCCTTTCCCTGCCTTTGGTCCTTCTGCTACAAATCGTGTAGTAAGCCTTGTGCAATCCCAAAATGCTCTTCCCCTGCGTCCCAGCAGTCCCATACTCCTGTAGGCAGTAACCCCACCTTTTTAGGTGCTCTGGAGAGCTTCTCCCATAATTCACGGTAATGGGTGTCACCCCTGGCCCATGGGTTGATGGCAGTCATGGGACAGCCCTGGGAGGGGTTCATTTCTCTGGGTACCGTATTGGGGTTCCCCCACCTGCCGTTGTGCCACTGCGCTCCTTCGTGCTCATGGAGAGGAGCGTTGATCACATAACCTAACGTTTTTGCTGATTATAATGTCTGCTGGGTTTTGCAAAAGAAATGCTTGTACAAAGATTTGCCACATGCCTTTGGCATGACATCTCACCAAGCAGTACATCGGTAAAGTTTGTGCTACTCGCATAGCAAAACATAGTTAGATACAAGACTTTGCAAGGAACAAAGCAGATCCCTTTCAAACAAATCTAAGATGTAAGGCTGCCAAAACCTAAGTTTTTAATATAGTCTTCATTGCTTAAGTATTTTTAAATTTTCTTCTTATTGCAAAGATCTTGGAATGATGTGACTCCATAGTGCTCATGAGAGGTGTATAGGCAGAGTTCAGTGTCATACAGCTCTTTGGCTCTCTTTTCTCCTGTGGTGTGGTGGTAGTTATGAATAACTGATAGTTTTTTCCCAAAGACATTAACTAATCTATTTCTTTTAGCTTTTCCATTGTATATTCAGGCTCTCATTGTTTTGCATGTGTGTTTCCATTATGTGGCCAAACAGTGTCTTTCGTAAGCTACACCTCTTTATGACTGCTGTGTATTCCTTTATTGCTAATGAGAATTATGTAGTGTGTCTAAAGATATCCCAGAATAGTACAACCCATGTAGACTCCCATCTCTCCCAAGACAAACTCAACCCCAAAACTGGCTTTCTTGAAATCGTAGTGTAACTGAGAGGGAATGGAAAGGAATTACTCATTCATTAACACAGCTCTGCCTTTTTCCCTTTTTTTTTCCTGACAAAATGCTTTCTAAAGGTCCCCTCCATTATTATTTTATTACATTTATGAGGCTCAGGTGCATCAGCAAGACGGAATTTCAAAGCAGAGACCTTGCCACCGCAGAGTCCTTGCTTCACTTTGTCCTTAAAGCAGTAAGAATTTACCGAGTGAACGTGGGGCACGGAGGATGTAAGAAAGTGCCTTGGTCTCTGCAAGTAGGCCTCAGACCACAGTGAGTTTTGTAAGTCAACAGTCATCCAAATGTATTTCACATGGCAATAAATTAGTATAGTCAGCACTGCACACAATCACTCATTTGTCATCTTCAGAAAAACGGGAGAAGATTCATTCTAGGTTCATTAGCTGGTGGGCCTATTGTGTGTGAACTTGTGTTGGCAGCAACCTCTGATAATACTTACTCTTCAGAGTTGAGAGCCTCTGGCAACTGTCACTTCAAGTGGAGATCCTCACAGGCAATCATCTCAAATTACTGAAGTAACCTTTCTCTCTTCTTTTGCCAGAAGTAACACAGCCTTTGTATAACAAAAAAAAACCAAACATCAGCTGCAATGTTAAGTTAAATACACCAGTAAGCCCGTGCTGTTAAGCTGTTTCTTCTGGAGGGGAGGAGGTAAATTGGAAGTTCTGTGGTTATGTAATATGTTGTGGAGACAATATCTCTGTGCTCCAACACTAATCGGAGTGTTTACAACCCTCCCCTTTGTATTTTCTACTGAATAGCACAAATTCCTGTGGGGGATCTTTTACATTAGTGCAGGAGGTTGCACAAAGAACCCATTTGACAGGGACTCAGCAGCACTGAATCTCAAGTGGATAAATGAAGCAGGTGGCATACTGCCACAGTATTAACGTGTCCAATAGCCCAGGGATTATGTTTGAGGCTGTGGGAATGAATCGGTCTGCTTCTTACTGAAACGAATTCCCTTGTTGATGAGGAATCCTGAAAAGGATTCAAATTACACAGGTGCTTAACATAACAGAAACTTGCATTGTAAGAGACAAAGAATACAAAATTCCTTTTAACATTGCTGTAAACAGGATGCATGTTGGGATGGAGATGTGTTTCTTGGCACAGGTCGCCTCAAATCGCATCCAGAGTGTTTCTCCATTGTCTTGTATTCCGGACAGTGGCAGAGATGAGCGGCTTAACGATTCAAGGTCAGATTCGTTATACAAGATGAAGCCAAAGTCGATGGCGGCTCCCTTGTGAGCTGCAAATGTAGACGTCAGTAGCAACGTTATTCGGAAAGCAGGCCAGATGCGACCGCCTGTAGAGCTGTGTCAGCTCTTGTATTTGTGTTAGCGGCTTTTGATGTTCGCTGGCTTCCTACTGTTACAAATTTTATCTCACAAGGGGTTTAGTCACAGGCTGCTTCAATCACTGCTAACGCTTACACTTCCTTGTAAATCTGCCCAGAAGAGCAGGCGGGTCGCTGCCCGTCTGCCCTCAGTGGCTTCAGGAAACTTGCCGAAGCCACGTTTCTGGTTTTTCCCCGCCGGGAGGTCACTCACTGAGGCAGGAGGGGCGCGGGACGCCCTACCCCGGGGTCCCCTCAGGCAGCCCCTCGCTGCCCAGCTCCTGCCAGCCCTCCTCACGCCCGGCCTCCTGCACCCACCTCCCTCCGACTAGC
>NW_009205212.1:0-382 GCF_000690835.1 Fulmarus glacialis
GGTTTTTTCTCTCTTTCAGTTTGCTCCTCACCCCTTCCTGCGCCGTGGGTCTTGCTCAACCTTCCTTCCTGTCAGTGCAGGGCTGCCGCCTATGCAAATCGATGCGAGTTATCTGCTGAAAAACAGCAGCGCGTGGCAACCACCCGTAGCCTGCATCACCCCCGAGAGCGGGGACTGTCCTGCTGGGATGCTCAAAAAACTGCTTTCTCCCGGGAGAGCCACAAAACCAGGCTGACCAAGGTCCGAATTACGCCGAATTCCCTCAAAGCAAAACCATGAGCTCGCCCCGGCCTGGGAGAGCCGAGGGTTTTTGCGACGTACCCCCCTCGCTAGTCAGAAACGCTGGAGAGATCCCATGGAAGAGGCAAGGCTGGTGTGGCAG
>NW_009205212.1:503-1841 GCF_000690835.1 Fulmarus glacialis
TCGCTGAGCCTTGCATGGAACCATTTCCATGAGTAAATTCAAGTTGTATCTTGAAAGAGCAGAATAACGGGGCAGGAATAAACTCCCCTTCCTCCAAAGCCATTTTTTTGCCAGTGCCAAATGCTTTCTCAAATTCTGAGTTTCCCTCTAAAAAGGTAGATCGCATCGCACCAAGGAGGAGCCAGAGCCGCCGGCGGCCGCGGGACCGGCAGGATCTCCCCTCCCCAGCTCGGCTCAGGCAAGGGGGGTTGATCATTATTTTGCATTTTTCTTCTACAAAAACCTTAATTTGTAAATCCTGTGACAGGTTTTGCTGGCATTTAGGCAAATCCTATTAATTCTGAGATGCTGAGCGGAGAAGGCCCCTGAAGGCAGGTGGGCAGGGTGGCACGGCAGCGCTGAGACCCACGACAAATAACTCTGCTTCCCGTGAGCGCCGGGGCAGAGCCCAGGGAAGGGGGGGAAGTGCATCTCACCAAAATAATAAGATAATCACACGCCACGGTGGGGTTTGCTGCCATCCCGGTTTATACCCAGCAGCTCATTTTTTGGGCCAAAAGCTCCCTTGGGAGAGGTCAGAAGTCAGCGATGAAAGCAGATGAAAATAGCACGACCTGCTACGAGACCTGCCCTGGTGGGATCTAGAAGGGTAGCTCTAATGAAGCTGCATCCAAATCTATAATTACACATCTTTCCCTTCGTCAAGTCCAGCTGAGAGGTGGTCAATGGCTGATGGTGGAGCGGTGATGGTGGAGCGGTGATGGTGGAGATGCTGGTGGCTGATGGAGCTCTCATGGTGGAGAGCTGGTGGGGGACGGGGTGGGCTCACAGCCACATCATCTGCATGTGGTGAACTGCGTTTGGGGACGAGAGGTGGGGGCAAGCAGGAGTTTGGACCTCCAGCCACCGTTCTGGGCTGCGCGTCTCCCAGGGATTGCTCTCTGCCGGCCCCAGGGCTGCGCCTGGTAAGGGGTTAAAACCTTTCCCCTCCCAAGTGTTATGACTGTTGGTGATCTCCTACCCTGGCGGGAGGCTGGTTTCAAGAGGAGGTGGCATTTGGGAAGTCCCATCAGCTGTCACCTTCCTGGTAAGCTGCTGCTAACGATCCCTCACATCAAAAATGACTGTGCAGAAGCCCCAGTCGGGGCTGTACCTCCTGCTTTCACAATTATTCATTTATGTTAATTAATTCATCTGAACCATTTATTTGCAAATGTATATAACATGCCCCTCGTGTATTTTCCAGGCTCTTTACTTGAGTCAAACCCAAATTTCCCAACATACTTACTGCATTCAACCTCCAGAGCCCCCAGCAGGATGAGTTTGACCCGTCCCTCA
>NW_009205212.1:1933-2345 GCF_000690835.1 Fulmarus glacialis
CGCTCGCCGTCTCTAACGGGCCCGGCGAAGCTCGTGAGGTGACACAGAACTCGCCGGGGTGGTTCGAAAAGCCCCGGAGAAAACTCTGCTTATTTTGACAGGCCCCCGTCGCTCGGCAGGGGTGATCGGGGACCGTTCCCCGAGCTCAGCCCAACGCAGAGGTCATTCGCCTGGGGATAACAAGCCTCTCCGGAGGGAGCGGGGGGATGCTCCTGGGGAGCAGCCGGGTTTCCACACCAAGGAAACGTGCGAAGCAAGCCTCGGGGTGGCTGCGGGTGCCCGGGGCGGAGGGGGTACAGCCCCTAACCACCTCCCGGGGAGTTACGCAGCTGCTCGCAGACTTTAAGGCGACAGTGACCGAGGACGAAGCAGGCGGCTCGGCCGATGGATGCGCCGCCGCCCCCGGCCGAGG
>NW_009205213.1:0-3624 GCF_000690835.1 Fulmarus glacialis
GCGGCAAAGTCCCGTCCGGGTGCTTTTGGCGTTGCAGAGAAGCAGAAGCTGCGAGCCAGCGATTACCCCCTGATCGCCCGCATCCTGCAAGGCCCCTGCGAGCAGGTCTCCAAGGTCTTCCTCATGGAGAAGGACCAGGTGGAAGAAGTCACCTACGACGTGAGTTTGCCGCCACGGGATGCTCGTCGCTTTTGGATGGGCTCGGGATGCAGCCGGGGCTGGAAAACCAGGGGGATGTCTGCATGCAGGGGATGCAGGAGTTGTTTTGCTTTGCTCCCGCGTCTCCCCGTGAAAACTCCCCATCTTACGGGCAAAACCTTCTTCTGTGCTTAAAGAGCGTCTTTAAACTGGAAGCGAGAGCGAACGCCCCCAGCCCTATTTTGCCCTCCCGAATCGGATCGCAGGAGAGCGATTGCCGCACGTCCTTCGGCGGAATTGATATTTTTTCCAGCCGGGGAAAGCGCTGCGGGTGGGGAACAGCTCGTTTATGCCATCTGCCGGCTCCCCTCCTACCCCGGCGCGGCTCGGCTCTTAAATCAGAGCACAGATGAGGCCCTTTTGGGTATATTTGGGCTTAAACAGCGCTCGGTGACACGGTGGGGACGTGCAGGGCTCTCCATATGAAGGAGCCAAGTCTTGCAGCCCGTGGGTAAAATAAAAAGAAACCTTAGGTGGATTTTTTTTTTTCCCCCAATAATTAGCTAGCGCTCGTTTGCACAAGCTGGTGTTTGTGCCGTGCAGAGGAAACGTCGTTTCTTTTAGGGTTGGTTGCAAAACTCGGGGGGGGTCCTTGATTTCTCCGGTTAAATCCGGGGAGGGGATGCTGCGAGGTCACCTTCAGCCTCGCAGGGTCGGTGCGTCGCCCTCTTCGTTGCCCGGCTTGGCATTTCTCTCCCCCCGCCAGGTTGCTCAGTACATCAAATTCGAGATGCCTGTCCTCAGGAGCTTCATCCAGAAGCTGGAGGAAGAGGAGGATCGCGAAGTGAAGAAGCTAATGCGCAAGTACGCCGGGCTGGGGGGGGATTGAGGGGAGATGCTGAGAGTTAAGGACGTTGTCGGGGGGGTTATTTCGGGGCCGAAAATTCATTTGCACAGCCTTGCATCCCTAATGCATGCGTGAGCCACGGAGCTTTGCGTTATTCCAGGGTTTTCTTGGCAATTTGGGTTAAAAGCCCAGCTTGATGCTGCAAAAATCCTCTTTTCCTTGTCCTTCGCCGCTGCAGATACTCCATCCTCCGGCTGATGATCGAGCAAAGGCTGGAGGAGATTTCCGAAGGTCCGACGGCCATGTGAAACTCTTCGCCGACGTCCCGGCTCCGGGTTGCATCGCACGAAGAGCCGTTTGCCTGCAGGATGTACTGTACTGAATCCCAAACCCCCGTAATTCCCGGAGCACTCCAGGTGTCCGCCCGGATCGCTCCGGCTCCGAGCCAACCCATCCTCCCGCGCCTCCATCTGCGCGGCATCCTCAGGGGGTTCCTCCTCTGCAAATGGAGTTTTTCCCAGCAAAGCTCTGGCTGGTGGCAGCTTCGGCCAAAACCTCAAATCCCTGGAAATAACCGGGGGGGGGGGACAAAAAAAAAAAAGAGGGAATCCGTGAACAGGGCTGCAAAGCGTTCCGACAGCAAGAATTTGGGCTCGGTTGGAAGATGCTCGCTGCGGCGGTGCCGGCACACGGCTCCCGGCGGAGGATCCACCGCTCGGTGGCAAGAGAGCACAAAAAAATTCCTCTTTTTTTAAAAAAAAAAAAAAAAAGCACATTTCTATTGCAATAATTCGCAGGTGACGGGAAGCTTTTGTAAATCCTTAAAGGTCCGCTGAGAATTGGGGTTTTTTTAACACTTTTGCTGCCGAAAGCAAACCTGGGGACTGACGGTTGGATTTACAGCAAAAGAGTAAATCGCTTTTTTTCCGGCGCGTTCCCTTAACCTGCATCTGGTCGCGTAACTCCCTCCTTCCCCCTTTCTAATTTGCACTAATTTTAGAGGTTTTTTAAAAAAAAAAAACAAACAACCACGACATCAAACCTCTCTGGTAGCCGCGACACGCCAAATGGTCGCAGGAATGGTTTCTGGCGCTGAGCATCTCCGGAGGGATGCTGGACGGAAAGCGGGGGGATGGCAGGAGGAGGGAGAGGCAGAAATAAAGAGGGGTTTATTTTGCAAATCGGTTTTGCAGCGGTGCCGGCACATCGGCCCGGTGAAACCGGGACCGGGATGGGCTCCGTTATCACCGTCACACCTGGAAAAACCTCTCTCCTCCCGGGCTAAACCAGCAATAGCGATTTTATACCTCCATGGGAACTAAAACTCTGACTTTCTCCCTCCCTTGAGTTTTTGCAACGTATCTTTGTAATTTTTTTTTAAATTTTGATGGTACCTTTTCCACCTTTAACACGTGTTAGGGCAAGTATTGTACGGCGAGAAAAGCTTTTTATATATTTGAAGGATGGCTGTGGCATTGCTTCGTTGATTAACAAGAAAACAAAACATGTAGCGACTTAATACAGAATGAAAACCCCCGAGTTAGGGCCTGGTTTGTTCAAAATAAAGCACTTTGCGGCTAGAAATGCTACTGAAATGCTCCGAAATGGGCTGGGAGCGACGAGGGAGAAGAGCAAAACCTGCCTGAATCCTGGCGGAGAAGTTTCCCAAGGAGAAATGCTCCTGCCCTGCAGCTTTGGAGACTCCCAACTGAATCGCTGGAGGATTTTGGGGGGCTCTTGGAGGGTTTATCCAGCCCTTAGAGACTATTTATCCCCAATCAGCGCGGTCGACGGGCTGGATATTTCCCTTCCAGAAGGTAAAACTCACCTCTAGAAGAAAACCTCGGCATTTGTTTTAACCCCATGGAGTTTTTCAACTTGATCTCTTCGGGTTTTTTCTCTCCTCCTCGAGGCTGAGCTCTCTGCACCCCCAAACTTATCCCCAGCCACGCTTTGCTCTCTCCCCGAAGCCGCCGGCCCCGCGTTATCCAGCCCATTGAAACCCGTTTATCCCTCCCCGCGCAGGAGGGGGGAATACCAGTGACGTTGGCTCCGCTTATCGAAGCTTTATCCGTCGGGAAAAGTCCGCTGTGAGTCGAGCCCGGCGGGCGCAGAGGGGAAGAAGCATCGCTGGGTGCAAGGGTAAGGGCGGCATCCTCGGCACGGAGTTGAGGGATAAAAAGAGAAGGAATTGGGTAGGGAAAAATGTTGGGTTTGGGCAGGGACCTTGAGCTGGAGGGTGGGATGGGGAGAGCAGCCCGGGGTTTTCCCTGGGTTGTGATCCATAAGCTTGGATAGTGCAGGGGAAATAAAGGGGGGAAATAAATAGGAAGGAAAAAAAAAATGCCCATGTCTTAATTTTTAGGGGGTTTGCCGCCCGGGTTTGCGGCGTTTCCAGCGGTGGCGATGCAGCTGCAAACAGCTGGAAGGGGGACGCGCGCTTCTTCGGGCTTTCCTTAAAATTCGTTAGGTGGAGGAGCAGGGCAGCGAAACGAGGCAAATTAAATTAATCAAGCCCTATTTTTTCTTTTTTTTTTTTGGAAGAGTGGGGGGTCAGGCCTGGCACCTTCTAGCAGGGGCTGCGGGAGGGAAACGCTGACGCAGGGATGCTGCGGCCGGGGCAGGCGGCCAGGGGGGCT
>NW_009205214.1:0-24614 GCF_000690835.1 Fulmarus glacialis
GAAGTGCTGTGCCCTCCTCTGAGGTGACACGGGGATGTCTGCAATTAACGTAATTACTGAAACACGCCTTCTCAGGTGCCAGATGGCCGGCGGGAGGCTGAGCCTCGCTCCCTGCGCGGGGTGAACGAGGTGGCAGCGCTTCCCCCTCCCCTGCTTTCCGCGGCTGCGGTGGGGTATGCGGACCTGGTTTTATTTGATGGCTTGTGGTAAAATGATAAATGTTTTGCATCGCGGCTTTTAGGTCGCTAGATGTTTGGCAGGTTTTTTTGCTGGACTCCCGAGTCCCTTATGACAGTATCTAGACTTCTTTTGTTTGTTTGTTTTTAATTAAATTGCTGTGTGAAACAATAACTCAGGACTAGTAAATCAATCCATGTATTTATCACTAGCAAAACTCTCAACTTAAAAATGCTCCGAAGCAGCCTTTGCACTATATCGTGTGGTTTTAAATTCTAATTCACATGGCTTAAAAGAGATGCTTGGAATGGAAAGCGCATTTGTATTTTCTCGTTAATAGACAGGTTTGTTGTATTTCCTATTTCTTTTCACTGTAAAGGTTATTACATTTAAAAGCGTGCGCACCATTTCTCTGTATCCAACACCTAAAATCCTGTAGTTAAAGAGTGCCTAAATATAATGGGAATGAGATGGAAAGAAAAGTCTGATACAGTTCTTTAAATTCTTCTTTTCTCCCCAGATATGGCAATCCGCTTTAAGCACTCTGAATCCAAACCCCACCGACAGCTGTCCTCTCTACCTGAATTACGCCACTGTGGCCGCTTTGCCTTCCAGGGTCAGCCGACACAATAGTCCATCTGCAGCTCAGTTCATCACCCGCCTGGTTAGAAATTGCCTTCCAGGAGGTGTCAACAGATGTATTGTTGTAAGTGGCTGTTTGAAAGTGCTTCTGGTGAAATGTCTAGTCAAGTATTTTCTCAACTTTTCAGGATTTTAGCTGTATCCAAGGAGACTGGAGGTGGGCAAGTTTTACTGATATAATTATACTGACATTTATAAGTGGTTTTGCACTGATGCATAAATAAGACCTAACTATAATAGTTTATGCATGCTGAGGCAGTTGCAGGGAATTAAGGTTGGATATGTGTGGAATGTCTTCAACTAGGAATATCCATGCAAAGGGAACCGGTAGTGGCTTTTTTCGAACTAGGATTTATGACATTAGCACGTGCTTTAGAAGATTGACGTAGCCTGCATGCAGGGTGCTATGTCTATATCGGATAACCCATTTAAGGTGCCTTGTTTGTGTTACTCAGTGAGTTTTAAAAGTCTTAAAGCAAACTAATGCTCCAATGTGAGTCCTTTGCCGGACAAGCTCTCAGACTGCTTTGGTCATCTTCTGTATGAGCCTGATGAATTTGTAATTTGTTTCTATGGCTTCTCCAGATTAATTTATATTTCTAGGTTGTTAGAGAATACTCGTATAGTCAGTGTCAGTAACAAAATCTGATTATACTCCTCACTTGGAAAACTTATTTGCAAGAGTAATAACTCTACTTAATTTTTTTCCCTTATAGCTAACTTTGAAAATGTTTAGCTAAAATTGCTTTCCATTAGTAATTTCTGTAATGAATTCAGAAAAATATTCTACACGTTAAAAAGCTTTTGGGTTAATATTAGCCACATTCTGATACCATTTCTCTTTGTTTCATTTGTTTTGAACGCATATTGATGGTTCCCATGCTTTTTTTTTGTCTTCATCTGTAGGCTAACCTGTGTTAATTGCACTAGTATAATTAAAGCAGACCAGCTCCCTTATAAGGATGTACTAATTCCCACACAGTCAAGTCCAGCAGTGTAATTCATTTCTATATGGGAAATGAACTTAACCAGTTCAATGTAGTACTGTTCGTACTGCCATTCCGTCCATACAAAACAAGACGTATGAGTATATCTTGATTCAGACATCAGTTATTTCCCACCCACCCCCTTTTTTCCCCCCTCTTCACCAGTAACATCACAGGTCCTTTTAAATGTAGTCTTCCACATCCCTAATATTGTCTGACTTGTTTGTCTTCTGGCTGGCGTTTCAGATGGTCTGCGAGCGGTCGGAAGTCTTCGCTTCTGCTTGTGCGTTGGCCAGGGCTTTCCCGTTGTTCACACATCGGTCCAGTGCATCAAGACGCACAGAGAAGAAAACTGTAACGGTAGAGTTTTTCCTGGTTGGACAAAACAACGGACCAATAGAAGTGGCAACACTTAAAGTAAGATTTCCCCCCCCCCCTTAGTTTTTTCCATTATTCCCTGAAATATTTTTTTTTCTTTAATTTTTTGCATGCGCAAATACGTCTGGCTCAGGCTATGTATGGAATAGGTGTTTATCTAAAGTAATAAATTATCCTAGGTCCAAGTTCCTTGAAATTGATCAGTTCACAGCACCTGTGAGCAGAAATATTAAACATATTACTGCATCAAAGGCTGAAGATGTTATTCAGAATTTAGATTTTAGGGGTGGAAAACACCAAACAAATAGCACAAAGAAAATTTCTCTTTTCTCATTTTTATCATAGATGCAAGTAGTGTATTTTTAGCATTTAATATTACATTGCCTTCGGTGTGTGGGCTTCTTTCTTTCGTTTACCCGGGCAAAATCTGTATGTGCAGGTGAATATTACAGTAAAGTCACTAAAAGTTGCTTATTCTGGGATCACATATGGTCTCTGATATTTCTGTCTGATGTACCTCTTTGGCTGAGTTTTTCTAGCAGAACTGTAGCCAGAAACAAGACCCTGAGAAATTACACAGCTTGGAGATGGGCTATACATAACAGTTAAATATGTCTAAGTCATCATTCAATAGCAGATAATCAAAGACTGTTTCCCTTGCACCTGACTATTCCAGAGAGGAAACTCCACGTCAGGTAGCTTTTAGGATGCTAGGTCATTCCTCTTCAGGATCCTAACTTAAAAGCTATTCCAAGGTTTGCACTTAAGCTGTTAGGCAACTTCCCGTTCAGGGCTCCAGGTTCTGTGCTTCAGTACAGATGGACACCCACTTAGCTGAACGGTCAGTGAGGTTATACAAATCCCCTAAAAATTTTGGCAATGGATTTGACAAAGGATGCGGTGTTGCTGCATCTCACAGAATTGCAGCTTTAGGGTATTTTTTTTTCTTTCAGTATCTTTTCCTCCATACTTTGTCCTTACTCTATGAACTGATTTGGCCACAGCAAATGATGCCAGACCAGTTTTCAGGAAAGTGACAAAGACAGACGTGCTATGAGTACAACTGATCACTCAAATTTTCCATGCCCCAAATCAGAAAAAACATAACTGGTGTCAAAAATAGTTCCTTCAGATAGGTAGATTCCAAACCACTTGGGTTATTTATAACTAAAAAACAACGCTGAAATTATTTCTACCTCCTGTTCTTCCCCTTGATGTCAATGCCAAAACTATTACTGGCTTCCTCCAAGCTAAGTTTTCACCCCTTAAATTCAGCTAGCACCAGACAGCTAATGTAGAGCACCGAAGAGGCACGTGGTAGGATTTTTTTACCTAAACCACTCCCTCGCATGTTGCTGTATTTTGCACCTACTGCATTGTCCAGGATATTTTATGGTGAGGACTAGCAGGGATTGTTACAGTTTTACAAGGTACTTATTAAAGGCTGCCATTATCCAGGTTCTCTTGAGTGTCCTGGAAGCCAAACCCAGGCACAGCTTATTTTTGTAAGTCATATTGTTTCCCTCGGACTTGACCTTTGGGTTAGAGCACCTCCATTTACCTGTGTGGCCCTAACTGTGAATCACTTCAAACCTAGCTTGGCTCTGGAGGAGGCCCTTATACCTTTAGGGGAAGTAAAGCAATCAAAAGTAATTGTAGGGAATCGGGCACCATTCCAAAGCAAGCCAAGGTTTATGAGTCTGCTGGGATACGGAATGTATAGAGTCCTTAGGCCAGTCTGGCCAAGCCAAACTTCAGATACCTCAGCATGAATAACTAACCAACACATCAGATTCCTTTGAAACCCATCTTGACTCACCCATCTGCTCTGTGTGGTCTTCAGTGTAGTGCGGCTACTGGAAAGCTTGAACAAAGTTTCCTTCCACCTAGTCTTTTTGTTTCAAGTTGTTGATTCACAGGAGTTAAAAGTTGAAGCTTAGTGTCTGGTGCCCCCATTGTCCTTTTTGCCAGGAGGATCCTTCTTCAAGGAAACAGCCTCGGCATGCTCACTGTGGACCATTCGATTCTGTCCACTCTTGCTTAGATAAGTTTTTACTCAGACCAGGTGAGGGTCAGTCAATTTTGCCACAGGAATGAGGAAACAGATGCATGCATGTTTTACACAAATATGAAATATTTCACATTCCCCATGGGCCTGCCATATAGAATGTCTTACGGTAGTAATCTTTATTGCGCTGAGCCGCTCTGCCTGCCATATATAAACTGTGTGGTTTCCCATGTTGTAGATTACGCAATCTCTGCAGGTTTCCAGCCCAAGCAGCCTCCAAGCTCGTTGTGACTTCCTGGATTGGCTTCCTCTTATCTTTCTTTCCTCCACCTCACATTGCCCTCTTGGTCTCACTTTGATAGTGGAGAAGACTACTAATTTTGCAATATCAATTCACTGTGGGAAGGAATACAGTTGCTTAGAAATTAAAGCACAGGGAAAAATAACTTAAGCTTAACACATACAAAAAAAATTGGTTAGCTTGGTTGACATTATTTAATACTGTACAACTGCCTGTGATCGGTTGCAGTCAAGCATTAATGTGCTCCAGAGGAACCACACATCTGGTGTAGGCTGCATAGGACTAAATGCAAAGCTATGCAGAAAACCAAGCAAACCAAGGCCAGTTTTCAGGTGTCCTCACTTCTTTTCATAGTGTCTGGCAAGTGCTACAGAAGGAGTCAGGCTGGCTGCTCGAATTGTGGACACCCCATGCAATGAGATGAACACAGATAACTTCCTGGAGGTAGGTAGTACACCTGATGAGTAAGAGTTACTAATTGTAAGTCTAGACTACAGTAATCAAGAACTAGTGTTGCTATCTCTTAGCAAAACTTGTATGTCAGCTAGTGGGAAGCACATCAAAGAACCTGTCCAAGGATGCTGAGGCTATTTCTTTGGCCTTTAATATTTCATAGAACTTTGATAAGTTGGAAGGAGGCAGAGTGTACAGCTTGGGGTAAGGCACTGGGAGTCAAAAGACAGAGTTCTTGATTCGGTCATGACATTGGCTTCTTTGCCAGTGCTAATGTTGTCTTAAGCCCGATGGTGGTAAGAGTTTCTGAAATTATGGGACAGAAGTTGACATGTTTCCAAATGACTTTTATCATAAAGATCTGGAAAGCTGTTGAGAATGAAAGTATTCCTGTCCTATTGCATCATGATCCAATAGAGAGAACAGCTGGCCTTTACCTCTGAAGATTTCTTTTATTGATGGAGCTTAAAGGTCAAATTGATATTTCATGCCATAGTAAGTCAAGGATGTCTCGGTGGAATTAGGCCATTGGAAAACCAGCACCACTCCCAAAATTGTGAATGTTTGTATGCGTATGCATGCAAAAATCACACAAACCCCTTAAGTGGGTACCGATATGTGTGGAAAGACACAAATGTGTCCTTCTGATGACTGACTGACACTGTCCTTTTTCTTTTAATGATTAAGGAAATCAAAAAAGTTGGCAAGGACCTTGGGATTACTCCTACCATTATTCGAGATGAAGAGCTGAAAGAGAGAGGCTTTGGAGGTATATCTTGTTGAAAATTCAGCTTTTTTCCTAGCAGTTAATTGGAATGTTTTGCACCTCCATTGGAATGTTTTATTTGCACGTTTTTGAAACACTTTTATTGCCCATAGTATTCCAAGATGTTTTACAGAAAATAGCCACAGATTGCTCCCCACAGTCTTTCTTCCCCACAAGTGGTTTAATTCTCTGTTTTCCAGGTATCTACGGAGTTGGCAAGGCAGCTCTGCATCCTCCAGCCCTAGCAGTTCTCAGTCACACTCCAGATGGTGCTACACAGACCATTGCATGGGTGGGCAAAGGTATTGTGTATGACACTGGAGGACTCAGCATTAAGGGAAAGGTACATAACACTTGTTCTGCTGCTGCCTTTGGTTACAGTGTTGTTTTCTGATGGAAGTAATTCAGTTAGTGTCTGTAGGAAACCAAAGTATATTTATTTGAGCGAACGCTTGATCTGCTGTCATCCGTATGGACACAAACTACCAGGGGAGAAGACCAAATAGGATTCAAGGAACACTTTACAGAGTGGTTAAATAGCTACCTGATATTTTGCTCTCTAAGTATTGCCTGCTGGTAGGAGAAAGCTAGAAACAAAGATGTTTAATTTCTGATTTTGGAGACAGATCCAAAACCCATTTGAGTTGGCCTCAGTGCAAATCTTGTAAACAACCTTTTTGTTTTGTTTTTTTTTTTTTTCTTTTCTAACAAATTAGCAGCAGAGGTTTAGTATTTTCCAGTTCTAAGGCTAGATCCACCAATAAGCAGATGCACGTGTTCCGTGTTTCTGTTACGGCCAAGCACTGTCAAGACCAGAGTTACAGAAGCATCAGAAATACTAGTTTTAGCTGGCATTACTGTGAAATTCTCTTGTAAAGAAATGTCCTGGTTTCTGCTGAGGTAGAGTTAATTTTCTTCCTATTAGCTGGTGTAAACCACCACAAGAAGAAAAAATTCTATGGTTCTGTTTAAACAGACTACTATGCCTGGAATGAAACGAGACTGTGGTGGAGCAGCTGCTATTTTGGGTGCCTTCAAAGCCACTGTAAAGCAAGTAAGTAATATGTGTTAATTGATATCATGTAGCCCAGTATTGCCAAGGAGCAGTCTGGCTTTTGGATATATTCCCAGATATGGGGGCCAGTCTAATCCTGAAGTTCTGTCCTGCCACTGCTATTAGTGATCTTGAGCCACTCTGCTCTTTCTGCTATTTCAGGAAAATATTTCAAATCTTTGTCGGGATCTTGAGAATTGTGAGAAATGCCTTGAGTGCTAATTTTTTTTTTTTTTTAAGAGTCGTTCTTGAATTTCAGTCCTTCTTCTGTGGCCTGAGTGGTTTCTAGTTCCTTGAATCAGATTTATACTGGAGTTATCCAGTGCTGATTTTGTTTAAGCTGTGGGATTTGGGGCAGCTGTCGTCCCCTTAGCAAAGAAGGGGATGAGTGAGTCTGGGATATGAAGTCTGTCCATATTCCAAATACTGTGCCAAATACTGTGTTCTAATATTAACCTACTGGGGAAGTGCCAGCTCTAGTCTCATCAGGAGCTGCTTGTTGGTTTGCTCCTGTGGTCAGAAAGTAGTAGGGAAGCTGAGAGGAAGCCAGGTATTGAAATATGAAGAATTAAAAAAATGCATATTGCACTTTAACAATATGAACTGGGGAAAAGAAGTGGCCGCTGCCAATAAAACTCTGCCCTCTCCACAAATCCAGTGACTGAGTCTTGCTGACAGAGCAGCTATTGCCTTTACGGAGTATCCAAAGTTCAAAGAACATTTACTGCTGCAGATTAATGCAGAGGTCTGACAGAAGCTTTGTCCAGCGGATGATCAGTGCCAAATACCCATTTCTCAAGCGTTTAGCTGTGTGCCTTGGCCCTAGCAGCATGTTTGATGTGGAAAGATTGTAAATTCACTGTTATCTGCAGAGACTTAAAATTCAAAACAGATTTGTGAGCTGCATCTTAGGCAAAACGGCTAGCTTTCCATAACTAAGTCCTTCAGAAAGTTAGATCATGCTTGCAAAGGACAAGAGCTAGAACTTAAACAATGCTTTGGGAGAGTCTGGGAAGGCCATGGATATGGTACCTTCTTTCAGTGATTCAGACCTTGTTTCTGAAGTAGTTTTGTGTGTAATTATCTGCACTGAAAGAAGTTGCGCTCACAATCACAGTAGGTGCGAACGTAAGTGATCTGTCATTTCGTACACCATTATTGTACAAATAAATAAACTGGCAGTTAATTTTGGACAAACCGAGCCTGAAGAAGCTGTCATACCTCACAAGAAATCTGTGCCTGTATATGTAAAAACAAAAGAATGATCTCACTGCTTAATTTTACAGCCTCGTGTAAGAAGACCTGTTAATGAAATCCCTACAGAAAATGTTTTCAGATAGGCAGTGGAAATAATTTGTCATTACTGTTTCAAGACTTTTTTGGTTTTTTAAATGCTCTTAAGAATAATAAGAAGCTGGAAGGGGTTTAAATTAGCTATGCTTCATCACAGAGACTGAATTTGGAAACGTGTGTTGGATAGAAAGCTCTGTGGGAAGAGGGGCAGAGGTTATTATCCATCTTCAGAAAATATCTGCCTACATGCCGTTCAACAATTTTTCAATGTGATTTTAAAAGGCTTTGGATAGCAAAATTAAGAAAGTGATTTTTCCTAGAAAGATGCATTTTATCCGTTGTGAGCTTTCCAACACAAGGGAGAAGAGAAAAAAGTTCACTTAAATTGTTGAAATCCTTCTCGATCCTGCATGTTAACATAGTGAATCTTGCTTTTGAAGAGCTACAGATGGAATGAGATTCAGGAAAAGGCAACTGAGACCAGAAGCAGCTTTTCACTTTTTAACAGTAGATTAACCGCATCTCCCAGTTGGAAGAGGAGGATTTGGTAGAGCCCAGTGCGAGATTGTGAACAGAGTGGGGTTTTTGCTGCACAGACCGTTTTGGAAGAGCAAAGGCTCGTAGGTGGAAGGTTATCTCATCAACAATGCTGTTTGCCCACTGGCTGGACTAGAAACTGCGAAGTTACTTTATGGCTTCTAGATGCTGCCCATTATTTTGAAAGGTTTTGATTGATGCATTTGCCCTTTAGACTTCAGAACATGAGCTGATTCAGCAAGTCCAGATTTCTTCAGCTACGGACTTTTATCAAGAGATTAGCAGTAAAACTGAGCCTGGTTTCCCTAGCAATTTGATATTTTTAAGGCTAGCTATCCCAGTTGAGGAGGAACTATGTTTTTATTTGTTAAATGCTGCTGTCTCTTTCTGTTCCTAGGATCCCTCCTCACAATACAGCCATTGTATAAATAACAAAATCATCATACATTTTAAAATATCATCCATAACCGTATAAGCACTTGATTTTAAACCAAAGTAAACCAGAATGGGATATGCTAGAAGAGAGGAGGCTGAGGGAAAACAAAAGAGTTTGAAAGTGCTGTGTGCTTCCCAGCAGGAACGATACATTAAAAAAAAAAACAAAACACCCACCCCACCCTCCCAAAAACAAACCAACTCAAATTTATCTTAGTCATGGATATTTTTGATTTTACATGGAAAGAGAGAGGATACATCCTGGTAGCGTGTGTCTGACCTATGGTGCAGGTTAGATGCTGAAGAGCAGCGAGCTGTGTCGTTGGCAGCTGGAAGGTCCGCTGAGACATGGAGTACCACCACGTTCCAGGATTGCCACGATCAAAGTTACTTTCCAACAAAATTCTTAGAGATGGAATCTGTTCACCTGGGGTTGGTTTTTTAGGAAAAGTATACAGTTCACAAATGGCTGCATATTAGCATTTATTATTTCCATCATTTTCCGCTATTACTGTAGGCTCTTTCCCAGTGTGGCAGAAATGATGGGAAGGAGCTCAGTTTCTCAAATGGCCCCAGTTGTATCTTTATTGTTATTGGAGACTAAATAAAAGCAGGGTTTGGAAATACAGCGTTTGGAAAATAAGCCCAAGCGTTCTGACTGCCTGTGTAATGTCCTCGCACAAGCCTTTGTAACTGTCACATTGCAAGCATTCCTTGCTTGGATCTTTCCTTTGTGGCTACGAAAGGTGAAGGAGTTACACAGTCTGGATGTGTTGTGTTTGTGAGCTCTGTTGTGAGTCTATGTTAGAGTTGTATTAAAATTAGATGAGTGAAGCATCGCATCTTTGGAGATGTATTCTGCTGATTTTCATACAGGAGTACTGTAGTTTAGTGACTTGGGGTTTGTTTTTGGTGAGCCTGGCAGTTTTCCTGGTGAGCTCAGTGGGCTTTGGAGTTGTGCTTGTGAAGATCTTACTGGAGCTGGCTGTAAAGAGCTGAACGTGCTCTTCCCAGGGAATCAGGTTTGACTAAACATAACCCCCTCCAGTTACCTCTGCACACTGCGTATAAAAGTTTTATACCTTTTATTTCGGATACCTTGTTTTAATTCGGATACCTTGCCACTGAGAGACGATTGTACTGATCACTGGTTAATTGGCAAGGGCTTTCTAGATCCCTTCCCCGTTTGTCTGTCACATGCATTTAGGCTTTTACTCACTCTCCATTGAGTATTAGATGTTACCTCCTCGCCCGCTTTCTACAGCTCTTAGCCTCAGCTTCAAGATATAAAACATTCCTCACAGATTTCCCGTGTAATTAGAGGCATTGCTGTCAAGAAGTCATAATCCCTCATTGATTTCCGTCGCAATAAATTAGCTTGATGTGAATCAAAAACCGTTTCTCTCCTATTGTTGTTACAGGGTTTTAAAGACAATCTTCATGCTGTTTTTTGTTTGGCCGAGAATGCAGTCGGACCACGTGCAACAAGACCTGATGACATTCATGTTCTTTACTCTGGAAAGTAAGATTGCATCTATCCTTTTCACAGAAGCATTGAGAGGAAGCATAATCTTTCGTTCTGTTTATCTGAGAACTGTGCAGATTGTGAACCTGTCAATCATCAGCTTCCCTGAATATTGATAATAGTATTTTAGACAGCCATAGTAGTGAATTTTAAGTGTACTTAGAGTTTCCTGTTGGGTATGTAAATACCCATCAGAATACATACCATATATCATGAACTGAAGTTTCTTTAAAGCACTCAGGTTCAGGCATTTTTTTCCCAGTACAACCACTTTTCTGTGTCCATCTGTAGTCTGTATTGTCTCAGTCACAGAGGCAGGCTAAGTATAAGAATTTCTTCTTGTTTGAAGCAGAGTATGATTCCTCTTTGTATGGCAATAATTTGTAAAATCTCAGCTCGGCTTGCTAGGCATTATACAGGCCCCAACGAATAGACCCAACCGTGAGGACAGTACTGTTATAACCCTTTTCCATGTGTGCTCTGTCTGGATGCTTGCAGCTGGGGAATAAGCAGCCATACAGACTTGCAGAGTCAAATAAGAAAGCACATTAGGTTTGAGTCTGCTTTCTCAACCGGTATTCTAGTCCAGACAGATGAGTCTTAACTTCCAGCCTGAAGCACTGTTGTATTAAATGCCCTCTCTTCTTCCTAGAACTGTGGAAATCAATAACACTGATGCAGAAGGTAGACTGATACTGGCTGATGGAGTAGCTTATGCATGCAAAGATCTTGGAGCTGATATCATTCTTGATATGGCCACTCTTACTGGAGCTCAGGTACTGATACAGAACTGCTAGCAGACAGGGGGTGCATCCTTTTACTGTCTGCACATCATACACTACTTTGCCTCTGTCCTGCTAGTCTTTGGTGGAAGGTAGATACTGTGAACTATTGTGACTGATGGTGGCTTCCAAAACTTCTGCAAGAGAAAGTTGCCAACAGCAACCCCAGTAAACTGTAATCCTCTGTGCACACGACGTGTGCCCTGAATGTGTTACATTTATAACTGCATTACTGAAGCAGGTTTTTTGTTCTTTATGCAACCTTTATGCTTTTGCATACTTACTGAAAAAATGGAATTCTTCTGATGACATTAGCAGCTGATGTAAGCGATCCAGTATTCAGTGTTTGCAATTCAGTAGCTTTATAATTAGCAAAACTGATTTGATGATAGTGATTAGAAATTTTCTTGTCCATAAAATGGCTTACATTGTAAGTCATACACAGAACAACGCAAGGGTACAAACTTAATGCTATTGTTTTTTGAAATCTGTTCCTGTTTTATAGAAGGTTATATTGACGAGCGGCGATTCTTGTGGTTTAATTTTCTAGAAAATGAATCGATCTTCATATCAGGAGGAGAAATGGTGGCAAATTTTAGAAGCATGAGTGTTGCATACATTGGTGTAAACATCAATCCTTTGAAAGTTTCCCATCATTGTCCTACTGGAAAACTGATGTGATGGTGGCTTGGGTTTTGTAGATTTGGAAGGAAGCAACCTTTCCAATGAATGAGGATGTTACGTTCAGACTGTTTGTGTGATTGACACATATTGCTGGGGTATCCTCTCTGTGTGTCTGTGTTAAATGTTTTGTTTATGATTTATTGCTGATTTATTTCTAAAGATAAATAATGGTAAAGTGATACAGTTTGCTTACTCAGTAACTATAGAGAAATATTTATGTGGGATAGTGGTTTGAATAGGCCAGATAAATGCAGACTATTTCACTGCAGAATAGATTTTCAGAAATTTTAAAAGATTCAGCAGTAGCTACAATGTCTTTGTCTACATTTGTAACACTACCTTCTTGTGGAGTAGTTTTGAGACATTTTTTTCTTGGTGGTTTTGTTAGATGGAAAGCAGCTGTTAATGCTGAGAGAGAGTAGTACAGAATTATCCTATCCAGCACAGTTAAGATGAATCCTTCCTGATTTTGTCTTATATCTCACTAGGGAGTTGCTACAGGAAAGTATCATGCTGCTGTCCTTACCAATAACGAAGAGTGGGAAAAGGCTTGTGTTAAAGCTGGCAGGAACTGTGGAGACTTGGTCCATCCTCTTGTGTATTGCCCTGAGCTCCACTTCAGTGAATTTACCTCTGCTGTAGCTGATATGAAGAACTCTGTGGCAGTAAGATTTTTTTTTTTTCTTTTAAATTTCATTTATTACATAAACATGTGTGTTTTCTAGATAATGTGCTGGCTTGTTGATAGCTGGCTGAAAGCTCTTCATGTGGGCCGTAATCTTTTAGAAATGGGCCATATAGTTATGGTCTTCAGGGTCTTTTACCTGGGGATTTTGCAGGCACACTGATATTTAGCATCAATTTTAAGCAGGGTAGCTTGCTGCAAAGGTGTCTTTAGGCTGCTTGCCTTTTAAGCATGGCCCTAAGATGAATGCTAAATTCCTGGATGGAGACCGTTTAAGAAGTAAAGATGAGTATTCCTTAGATCATATATAACCAAGAGAGACAGTAACTGGGAATGCAGAAACCAGGAAATTGAGGACAGAGGCCTTGGGGATTGCTGCAGCTGCTTTTGCTGTGTTTGAGAGTTACAGTGTGCGCTAAGTTCCAAAAACACTGCAGAAAGGAGGTTGGGCAGAAGAGGAATTGAGCAGGGCGAGACTGCTACCAGGGATTAAGTCAAAGGATTTACGGTATAGTTGGTTTGCAAGGCTGTGTTTTAGGGCCATTCATTAAGCTCTGAACTAGATTTGCACAACTGTCTTTTCTGTAGGCAAGAATAAAACATTGACGTTTTCTTTTCTTGCAAGACCAACTGTATTTTTATTATTTCTACAGGACCGAGACAATACTCCAAGCTCCTGTGCCGGGCTCTTCATTGCTTCTCACATCGGCTTCGACTGGCCTGGAGTCTGGGTACATATAGACATTGCTGCACCTGTTCATGCAGTGAGTATGTTCCTATGACTTCTGACATTTTCCTGGGCGAGCAAGCTGGGTAAAGAAAACTGCTTGTGCCTGCAGATACTGTGAATTCTGTGCCATCAAATTCGAAGCAAGAGAATTAGGTGCAGAAGAGTTCTTTTGAAAAGTATGGACTCTTCATCTGTGTTGGGAATTTCTTTGTTTTGGTAGCTTCATCTGTTCATATTTTTCATTTTGGTTTTAATATACTCTTAAACGGTCACTTTAATCAGCAGCATCTTTATCATTGTAAACTTTGACAACTTGCCTGCTTTCTGTTCATGGCAGTAATCCTACCCTTCCATTTTCACCCATATTGTTTTAAGACGATTGACCAGAATTGATCATCTGACCTGCAGCAGAGAAAACATTTGTTTCCTCTTGGGGTTCCCCCTCCTCCCTTTGATGGAACTTGTGTATATTCTTTTTTCCTAAAAAACAAGCCATTTTACTCCCCCCCTCTCCTTTTTTTTAAACCCAACTTACTCAGCTCATACTCCAAATCCATGCTCATGTTGGATGGAACATTCCCTGCCCTGAACAATGCTAGTGTAAATCCATCCTCGAGTCAGTGTGAGCTCTGTTCTCATGTGAATCAACCAATGTGTTGGTTTGATCTAACCGGGACAGATTCCAAAAGCAGTAAGGACACAGAAGCACAAGCTGAGCAGGCTTGCCAGGAACCCCGAGTATTCACTGTGGCCATACGCCATCACTGCTCTTGTTGAGTGAGTAGGTAAATTAAAACTAGATTCAAATTATACAATCTGAAGTGCAAATTGTTGTGTGATTTTGTTTGTTTTTTTTTTTTTTCCCCTAGGGTGAACGAGCTACTGGCTATGGCGTGGCTTTGTTGCTGTCCCTGTTTGGAGGGGCATCTGAAGACCCTTTGCTAAACATGGTGTCCCCTCTAGGGTGCAATGGAGACTCTCCCACTGAAGACATGGAGAGGGATTCCAAAAGGCGGCGCCTGGTTTAATGCACCCCCAGCCCTAAGTGTCGGGGTGCATGGGTTACCTCACTTTGCACTGATTCATTCTCAAGCAATGAAAATGTCACATGTCAGAAATTGCCATTTTTTTTACTATCATGATAAGATTTATTACTTGTTTCTGATAAAAACAGCCTGATTTCTTGTTTTTTTTAAATTATTGGTGCACACAGTTGCTGAACAATATCAGAGGTGCAGAGTCCAGGCTCAACTAACTGTATCAGGAAGAGGGCACGTCCTCCTCTGAGCTCCTCACAAAACCTAACTAAGTGCATTAATGCATGAGAAGCTCTCTCTAGTCTAAAGAAGCAACTGCAGCTATTGCTTACAAAGCCTTCTGAATTACTTATTATATGTGAGGTTTTATCAGACATTTCTGCAGGCCCCACTACATCTCAGAACACAGGACAAGGAAAAAAACCTCTGTAGACTTGGCTTATTCAGTGACAATTTAGCTTAGCAGCAAAGGAGATGTAACGAGAAAAGGCCTATAGTTTTAATAAGGTGCTGTTTCCGCATGTTTAATGTTTTTCTGACCAGTAAAATCAGCGAGAGTGGTCCAGAACATATCTCTACGTAAATCTTTCACATACAAATTACAGAATGTATTCATGTTAAATGAGGAAAAAAAAAGAGGGACTGTGATTGAGTAAAATCGGTTTACAAAGCAGAGTGGCTTCTTGCCACTTAATAAATTTATTATTATTAAAGCAGCTTACGTATCCCATGTGGTGTTTCATGGTGTTATTTACATTTCTGAGAACACAGAGTGCTCCAAAAGTTTGTGCGCGACATCAATACTCTCGTCAGATTTCTTTTCCCAGCACTCATACATCTGAAAACAGACCTAATAGAGTAAAAGCTTATACTGAATGGTTTGGGGCAGTCTGAAGAACATACACTCATTCACTTCATTTGTTTGATTCAACACTGATCAGGGATGCACAGTATTAGTTTCTGTATAAGCCAGTCACAAGGAGCTTACCAGCACTAGTTTGGCTTGGACACCCACGGGAAATGACTTGCCCCAACGTATGCGGCAGAGTTGGGAACAGAGTGACCAAGTTTTAATCAGTGCTGGTCCCTGCCCGGTGGTTCAAGCGTCAGCCTTTGGAAACGTTTCTTGGCTCAACCAGAGTGTTGATGGTGAAAAATCCCACCCAGCACACACTTTTGGCTGCTTTGCAGATAAAGTCAAGCTGAGTTGTGATGAATTACACCTTTCCCTGTGTCGGAGGTAATCTCTGGAGAGAACTGGTGCTAGGTTTTAGATGGAGTTCCAACAATGAGGTACACATCTGGTTTAGGCATGAGTCTTTTTGATTAAAGACCTCATGGAAAGCTTAACGCAGAAGGGAGAAGAAACAACATTTTTCATTTTGGTTTTGTGGCTATATTTGATTCTTAGGCAGAATGTAACTTTTAATAAAAAAAACAGAACTTCATTACTTCCCCTATTTGCTTCTCCCTTGCTGTTTTGCTTCCCTGGTCCACTTGATCACAGTTTTAGGAGATCCATATATAAATGAGTGCTGCTTTTGTCATTCTAGACACTCAGTGTAAAGCACTTCTGGTACCAAAAACTGTTGCAGGAAATGTGTTGATGCAGAGTTACTGTCATTACTGACTCAGTCTGACCGCTGAAGCTAATGGCAAAATGTTCTAGTTTCAGTGCTCTGAAATCAAGTCTTCAATCTCCATCCTGTAGAAACACTCCTCAAATTAATCAGTTCTAGTTTTGAAATGCAGTGTTTTGCCAACATGAGGCAGATATTTACATGAAAAGTAGCCTGCGGTTTTGTGGCATAAGGCTAAATTCTAATGTTATTCACTGAATGCAGCAAGCCCAGATAAAGGAGAAATTAGATTTTGATGACTGATTATCATATTCTTTGATTTTGCTATGTCTCAAAGCATATCATTCTGCTGAATTTAATTTGGAAAGCACTTAATAGAAGCCATATTTAAAAAGAAATACCTAGTATTAAAGAAATCTAGTATGAAATACCTGAAAAGCAAACGGGATAAATATTTAGGAAATAAAAAACTGAAAACCAGCTTAAGTTTGCTTAAGCAAAGTAAAATAAATCAGTCTAACACCTAATAGTAAAAAGGTCCAATGCTTCCTCTGTTTCAGAGATAAAAAAAAAAAAAAAAGACTTCTTTTTTTTTCATTTCCGTAATAAAGTCTCTTGCTATTCCCGATGTACGTTATTATTTCCTTCTGTTTAGATAAGAGGTCTATTTGCTAGAGCAGAAGCTTAGGACCTACACAAGACAGTGATTTGTGAGCTGTATTTGCCAAATAAATGATTCTCTCTCTCCTGTGTTTCACAGAGCTTGCACTGAGATCATTCCTGTTAAGCTCACAGTGTTTCTAATCCAGGTGGTGGATTTACTTACCTACTTTCAGGCGATGGGCAATTTTAGCTTCTGCTGCAGCGTTTGCCCTGAAGCATCTTGGTATGAGACCTGGAGGCAATCTACAAAAGGGGAGATCCCAAAACTGCCTTAGAAGTAGCAGATACTCAGTGTCAGAAATTAACTTGGGAGAGTTACCAAAGGAAAATAAGCCTGGATCGAGCAGCAAAGCTGGAATTTGGTCTCTGCAGCTGCTACCCTCTTCTGCTAGTCACTATGCAGCCTGAAACGAGCATGTTGCAAAAAGCCGTCTGGTGTTCTTGCTGCTGCTATGGCCATCCTGAGCGAGTGCACCACAGTTACCAACACGCTGAGCTTTACAGTCCCCTCCGTGTGGCAAAGCAGCACCGTTATTCACGGGAAACAGTTTCAGGCACCAGAGGCTGACCTCGGTGCGTTTAGATGACTACACTTGAAGTATCCTCTGGCACCACTTAAGCAACTTTAAATAGAAACACTCCTTGGTGGGCAGCGTGCACCTGTGTAATTTCATAAAACTCTGCTAGGGCCTGGGTGCTCCATGCTGCCGGGTGCCCCGGACCAGCCCTTCGGAGGTAATGCAGCAGCACAGGGCTCAGTGAGTTGCTGAAGATCGCCTCGATATCTAAGCAGAGAACTGAAACTTGGGAGCTGCCAAGCTCCGGGTTCCCAGACGTCCTCCCGCTCCTTGGCTGCCTTCTGAGCAACCGCAGGAGATGGAGCAGGGTCACGCAGGACCTGACACCAGGCTCCAGAAGCAGCACAAAGCCAGGGAGGTGCCTCTCAAGGTTGTTTTCTAGGAATTAAAGCTTAAATTACTACAGCTGTGGGCCCAGCACTTTTAAAAGGAGGTTGCCCATTAGGCACAAGCTCATATACTCCCCCAGGAGATTTCCTTCTTCTCATTTCCTTCTTCTCCTTTCCTCCTTGGAGCTGGGCTGCTGTTACCTGATGATGGTCTACTGGAAGCTGACGTAGGCAGCAGGTGAGTTGGCAAGCTCCTCGCCGTGGCCACCCGGCTCTGGGGGCTGGTGGTCCACAGCAGACCAGTGCTGCTCTTTATTTTGGTGTCCTCTGGGCAGTAGCTCACTATGAACTGTGTGGCAAGCTTGGGAGGGGAGGACAAGGGTGATCTGGTTCGCTTGTTAAAGCAAAGAGGAGTTGGTGTTTCATGGATTGTCCCAGACCAACGTGCTCAAGCCAGTGAAAAACCTGTCTGTGATGTTTTGATTTATTTTCAACTTGTAAACCTTACCATAGGGCTGCGCTCTATTTTGTTTGGAGCAAATTAAGCTAACAGCATATTTTACCACACCTTGGCACTACCAAATGCTGTCTGAATCGAGGACTGGGGACAGGCACATCACCAGAGTTTTATTGAGGGCTCAGTCCCCAGAGGAAAGCTGGACCTACCCAGAACACTGCTTAGGGATTAACTCTTGCTGGGCAGTACTGACCCTGGGGGAGCGTTTACGTGGTGCAGTAGAGATGAGCGTGCCCCCTCCGAGGCACCGACACAGCGCTTCGCAGCGTCTTGTACGCCGCTGGATGCGATGTGTTAGCTGGGTCGAGTACGGTACCAATGTACCTGCGAGAGCTCTGGGAGAGGAGCGAGTGCGGTGCCGTGCACGAGTACCAGAGCTGAGCTTTAAATCGCAGAGGGGTCCTGCCCTGGCGTGTTGTATGTATCGGGTTCTGGGACAGCAGTTTCCGGGTGCAGGGCGCAGGGATTTGTCAGGTCATTGTGTGCTGCTTGAGTAAAAGGGATCCAAGTCCTCTGCTGAGAACTCATGGCGAATGATGACTCGGAGGAGAGTCTGACAGGCTGCTCCAAGTGCAGCCTTCATAGCTACACGTAGCCTGAGGAGGTGAATTAGCCTAGTCCCTTACCAGAAACACAGAGAAAAAAGCTATTCTGGAGGATGCTGTGGTCTGACTGCCAAGAAGGGTGAACCCTCCCTGGTAAACCTGTTCGGTGGGTGTTTGCAAATACCCCCTCCTGCATCTGGGACAGCATTTACTAAAGCAAACAAAATCCGTAATGTTAGAAGGCAGAAAGAAACTTAAGTGGGACTCGCTGCATCCACGATTCTCATTCTCCCTTGCCTTTTTTCTATCATTTTCCTCCCTGCTGGTTTATACGTGGGACTGAACAGCCTGCAGTTAACAGGAAGGTTCAAAGACTTTCTCCTGTGTTCTTTCTTAGCTGTTGAGTTTTGAACTCGTAGTTGTGTGTCACGCTTTGGTCAGAGGAGCCCTTCACCTTGTGACCACTCCTTGGGAGTCTGACCGAGACCTGGCTGGTCACCCCTGCCATGGGCTGAAGAAGGGGCGTAAGGAGCAAAGGAGGCCACACGGCACAGATCAGTACGAGGACAATGCGGCCCCCCCATTCTGCGTTTCACAATCATTTTCCTCTCCTGCCCTGTAGGCTGAGGATATTTCTGCAGAGAAAGAAAATTTCAGTTAATTTGTCACAGCTGTTTCAGAAGCTTTTGTGAAAAGGGGTTGCACAACAGGAGTCGCTCACCTTCTTGGAGTCTCTCCAGCCTTTCACAATGAAAATGCTAGCATGTAAATCCTGTCAACACAGATCCAGCTAGAGAAGCTGAGGGTCGTGTCAGTTCAGACCCATCTTGGTTCCCTTTGGGTGTGTTGGACTTTACCTGTAGCTTCTGGTTTGAATTCTGCTGGGTGTCCGGGGCTTACTGCTTTCCCTGGGTACAGTATGCGAGCGGGGTCTTGGAAATCCCATCTTGTCTGTAATTTGGACAAAGTAGCTTTTTGAAAAACAGTCTTTGGGACATCAAGACAAGCACCTGCATTCCAGGACTGTTCTAGGTGAGTCAGGGCATCTGTTTATCTTCTAGTACCTATGCACAAAACTACTATTAATCATGTTTGCTACAGCAGTGGCTAGGGACCTGCTAAAAACCATCCATACAAGAAAAGGGTCCTTTCATACTGACACTGCACTGAATCAGAAGCTGCACAAAGCCACACTAGACAATCAAATTGTTTTTTCTCCATTTGCACGTGTAAGGGATGGAATTACTACATCTCATTCCTTGGTCCCCATTGTGGTTTGTGTCCTGGAAATTCTGTCGCCTTGATGAGTGATGACTTCTAGGCTCCAAATGGGCAAGTAACAGTTTTCAAAAACTGCACTGTGGGTTTTTTTCTTTTTCCCTTTCATGTTTTCTTTCAAACACTTCTCTTACACAAAACCCACAGAGAGAGTTCCAGGCAGTGTCCACCCATATGAAACCAGACATTTTCTTCCATAATCTTTTTATAGATTTGATAATATTTAACTCGGGGTGTATTAAAAATGTATGGAGTACATAAAATTCATTATAAATGTCACCAAATGGGCCAATGCCTTTTTAATATCACTGCCACAAGACTGCATTTTAACCTATTTCCTCTCTGGATCCGTTCCAGTAGCAATTCCAGGAGGGGAATATATTTAGTCTTTATTTACTTAGTCTGTTTAACTTTCAGTTAGTGTCTTTGGCTCATCCCGTGGCCATGCTATTTTGGGATGATTTATACAATATTTACATTAAATTCTGCTAATATTTCCTTGCCTCTTGAAGTCGGATTACACTATTTACATCTCAAAGGCCCAAGCTGAGGAATAAGCAGCTGTTCCAGGCACCAGAGAGAATTTAGCGTAGGGGAGGCTGCCAGAAATGAGACCATGTGTCTGAAATACTCACGGAGGAATTCTTTAGAATTGGACCAGTCCTCCATGAAGGAAGGGGGAAGGCTTACCGTAGCAGTAAGAAACGTGGTTGTTATATAGGGGTCAGACAATAGCATTCAGACATTTTCGTTTTCTGCAAAGAATTTCTGGTACGCTTTCCATAACTTGCAAATGTCCTGGGCTAGCCCACGGCAGGACTGCTCTGTGGGCTCCTTTGCGAGTAGGACTGGGCTTGCAGTTGTCATACTCTGTTGTGAAAGCTGAATGTCACTGCTGTGCTTACCCTGAAATAAGGGTTGATGCAATTGTATCTCCATCCGAATGTTGCCTAGGACCAGACTGGGCTATAGCCACACTTGGTCTGATAGTCTGACAAACCAAAATAGATGCATTTGACCAAGTATCAAAGCTGAGCCACGTGGTTTCTGTTAAACCTCCTGGAAATGAGCAGAGCATAGGATTTGCTGGACTATTTTAAAGAATTTCATTTTAAAGGGAAAAAAGTGTGACTACCTAAAAGTAATAGATTTGTCCTGTTTGTTAAGGCTGAATCAAAAAGCAAGCAGACAAAGAAGAGTGGCTGTAGATCAGAGGAAGCTCCCATCATGTTCCTAGTGGTAGAGCAAAGCAGTCAGCTAAAGAGGGAATAAAGCATCTCTCTTATTCAGGCTTCTTTGTGATGTAGTATGAGAAGTAGGGACAATGGTGCTTAGGGGTGTGATTTAGGCTTTTACAAAGCTGAGAGACAGATCTTAAATTACCTTCAAATCGAAGTTTGCATGCTGAGGCCATATTCCTTAAAGCAAAAAAAGTCAATTTTGGATTTATAAAAGAAATTAAGACAAAGTACATTCAGCAACCCTTAATTTAACTGCAAGCATGCATCAGAGTTAAGAAAAAAATAAATTTCTCTCTGTATATATGAAAATTTACCTTCAGGATTGACCTGTGAAATAACAAAGCAAGCAGCTGGATGAGATCAAAGTGCACGTAGCAGCCGACTTCTCAATCCCAACAATATTTGGCAGAACGAATGGTTCTTCTGCACTGATGGCAGAATATAATTTAGTGGTCCAGGGAAAAAAAATCCAAACTGTGAAAATATTTGACAACTACTGTTATCTAGAGAGGGAGAAATAATAAAAAAAATTAGCTGGAATTTTGGACTATAATTATTCTCAGAGGAATCTGCAGAACTTTTAAGTATAGGGGATGGTTCCAACAGACATTCTTAATGGTTTGGAACTCTGGAGAACAAGTCTTGCTCTAAAAGCCAGTGAAACTTTAGGGTGGATAAATATTTTCTTTTTACTCAATTTGGTTGTCATTTTCAAGTCAGTGAATTGTCTACAGTTCATGAACAAAATGTTTTAAGTCCTACATCCTTGCTAATCCATTTGAACATTGGTTCTAAAGGACATTCATTGCACTTTAAAAATGTCTCGTTTGCAAAGTTACTCACTTCAATACTAAGAAAAACTTTAGCAGTAGCAAGAAAAACGTACCTGTGTATAAATAATAGCTGACATCCAGAAGGATTTTGTTGGCCTTGGAACAGATAAAATGACCCAGAAAAAAACCAGAGGTGGGCAGAACCAAAGTGAGAATTGAAGCAGAAATCCTGTGATTCAGAATGATCACGAAATAGCAAAGCCTTCCTGACTTGGGCACCATAGCATGGTACAAAGCAAAGCACAAGCAGACTGATAAAACTTCTCTGACTCCACGGGGGGGAGGAATTCAAATAAGTCATTTTTATTTTCTAGGAAAAAGGGTGTGAGACTGCTAAACAGCATTTTTTAACCCAGATGATTAAGGAAAATGAGACCAGGGGATGGCATAATGGAACCTTTTAAGAACTGCAGGTGTGAGCTGGTAACAGCATGTTCACCAAGCTTTTGCTGACTCGGTCACTGGTAATCACAGCCCAGGACACTGGAGTTATACTAGGCTGATTTACGGGTATGAGTTAAATCATCTAAATTGCACCTGCTCGGTAACCCCCCTAAGTTACAAGGCTGTGTTTACACTTACACATCAAATAGGGCACTAAACAGTTGCCAGATTACTTTGTCAAAAGTTTAATTTTCTTTAAAAGGCCATAGAGACAATGTACAGTGTGAAAACGAGCATCAGCTCCCGCATGTGGCACAGCCCCGGCAGGGGCTGTAACGCCGAGAGGCAGACGCGCGCTCGCAGCTGGCACACGTGCTCTGTCAATGTAATAATTCCGATTTAGGACAACTGATTTACGCCATCTTTTTTGTCCATACGTGATTCAAGTCCTTCTTGGAGGACTGGAAACTATTAAGTACTATTATTGGATTTTTTTAAGATGTCTTGCACCGATCACATGCGTCTTGTCACAGGTGGGTTTGCTTTTAGGTTTTTCTTGCCTGTTCAGAAACAGTTCACTGGCAGTGATTGTTGCAGGAACTTCATTTAATGGCCCGTCTGCTTCTCCACCCCTCCGAACTGACGGGGAAAGGATACGATCTGCTGCAGCTCACGAGCGGTTCTCCAGGCTGGGAAACTGAGCCGAGGAAGCAGGTGAAGGATTTGCCTCTGGCATCTTGCCTTTGATGCTGTCTTCAGCTTCCATCTTTTCTGCCGCTTCATCTCCACTTTCTTCTTCGGCATCGTGGCTCAAATGTGTTCTTTTGAACATCTCTGAACCTATCAGGAAAAAAAATTAATGGATGGTGAGAATTTTAGACAGAGATAACAAAAGGCTCTTGCCAAGTGGCAAATATCTCGCCTGTGCTTTCCTGTGTGCCCTGGGTCCCCCTCTTCTTCACACTCAGCCTCAAAGAGCTGCTAACCACCACTTCCAATCACTAAAATGATTTGAAAAACAGTGGAGTTCAGAGTCGTGTAGATGATTTAGAAAGACAATTCTCCTCAAAATCCAAAGGAACTGTGCCTGTAAATCATGTGTGCGCTGCTGGACATCTTGGTGCATATGTTAACTTGTACTAAAAAGTACATGCAAACTATAGCATAATGGAACATACAGTTAATGTTTTTATTCTCTTTATTAGTATTTTTAATGTAATTTTAATATAGTTTAAGGCAGTTACTGAGCTCTAAATAGGAACATCTGGGAAGAAAATAATTTTCCACATACATTGAAGTGTGTTGGGCAACAGCAGTGTTTGGGAGGGACAGAGTGGAAAATTGTACACATCTTGCTAAAATACACACACTCCCCTTAAAGGAGGGCAGCTCTTGGTGCAGCTGTCGGAGAGCAGCAGGGTTTCGTTCCTGCAGGTCGTGGCTGTATGCGGAGACACGTCTCCGGCAGGGTGTGTGGTTTCCACTTCTGCACATCATCTTTCCTTCTAGTAATGGCTCATTGGCTTTTAACTTCCCTGAGGTGTGGTTCAGCCAGGGTTGAAATTGTGCCATCATTTTTCTGCGGAACCCAAGGAGAGAAGAGGGACGGAGACACAACGTGATGCTGCTGTTTTACCTGCATCTTGGAGCTGCTGCTCTTCCTCTGGGGGGATCACAGGGCTAGCGGTTTGCTTCAAACTCTCGCGTTTCTTCTGTCTTATTTTGATTAGTTTCATCCTACTGGTTGAAAACAAAATTAAGGCAATAACTGCTCTAAATTAGGTGTGCGCTTTATCTGAATTCAGTATCTTACAAACGCTGTCCTTGTGACAACTCTGCAGCACAGAGTCTGTAACTTCAGTCTTATAGAAATGATCAGAAAACTCGGATTTGATTTAGAAATTACTTAAGAAATGAGAAATGTTCATTTTTTTAGTCTAAATTTTTTTTTCAATTAGCCAAATACTTCTATTATATCGTATTTTACAACATTTTTTTATTCCCTGTCAAACCAGCCTTAATGAATAAATCCCGATTGCAAATCTGGAAGTATTTTTCCCAAAGACGTAAGGTTAAGACTAAAGCCAAGGAGGCACTGGCTGTAGGTCTGATGTTTAAAATGCCAGTCGTTTGTTTGTTATGGGCATTCACATCCACACACATGACTTTCTTCCCTATCAGACTGTCACACTC
>NW_009205214.1:24684-24955 GCF_000690835.1 Fulmarus glacialis
TCTGAATCGTACTTCACAAGCAATTTCGTAACATTTAGCCACTCTTCATATCTGTCTGAAATACTGCCGGTGATAGCAAAATACCATTCCCTTTGTCTTCAGCAGGCTTAACAGTGGACAAACTCACAAACCTAATCCAAAGCCCATTGTATGAATATCGTAAGGTATGGGGATGGGTCTTAAATGCATAGTTTGTTGGATATCATGTTGACATGTAAGATATAAAGGCTCTGAGAGCAACAGAGACTTTCATACCTTTGGCCAGCAGGAA
>NW_009205214.1:24986-37629 GCF_000690835.1 Fulmarus glacialis
TTTAAAAATTGCCCCCCTCCTATGAACACATGTAAGCTTGCAAGCCAGGAAATAATAGAGAGACAATTATTCATCTGAATATTTATACTTCTTCTGATATTATTGTTTTTATTTTTGCGGAGCGCAGCTTACTTTGGACCTGGCTAGTATTTGGAAGCTCTCCATCCTGAGATCTAATATCCAAAACAGGAAGGGGATTTGACAGGCACATGCAATACTATAGGCAAACACAAAACAACGTCGTAAAGGTTTGGCTCTGGACCAGCTTTCTATGTGATGTTGAAACATGTGGTATTCTGCTTAAGGTTTCTGCAAGGAAACATCTGTGAGATTCTGCAGCAGATAACGTGAAATGTTTGGTCAATCTTTGTTCACCTAGAAAGGCATTGAGAAGGCTTCACTCAGTCTTAACTGTAAAATCAAAATGCGCCTCGTTATTCCAACATGGAAAGCCCACGTGCTGTCCCTAATGGTGCTCCACCAAGAAATGGTGGTGTAGTGCCCAGGCAGATAAACATGGGCCAGGACAACCCTGTTCCATCCCTGCCGGGCCATGGATCAGGGTCACTATGCAGATCTAGATCTAACATTCTTCCCCTCGCTCTTCAAGGGAAGTTCTACTACTTTGTCTTCTCTTCATCTGCAGAGAGGCATCTCCAGTGGAGGACTCTAGTGAGCTCTGTTTCTTGTAAAGCTTTGACACTGGTATGTCTACAGAATATATTGTCTTAGCGCCAGGGCTTTTTGGAGAGCCTGTGACAGAAAACACAGGGGTCAATCCCTGTTTACGCTCATGCAATGTGTTCATGCTAGCTGTTTGCACCAGTGCCATTATGGTCCCAACTAAAGCCTTAATGCGCAGATGGCCTCGATCCGATCACTGAGCCATTCGCCCTTGGCTGCAAAACACTGAAGAAGCCACCATCCCAGTGGACAGAACAGACAGGTGTCTCCTAGCAGAAAAACACCGCCCTGGTGAGCACAGACAGCTCCTCCGGGCAGCAGCCACTGTGCCGGGTTAACAGCCTGGGGCTCGGGGATAGGTCAGAGGGACAAACGGGACCAGGGATGAGCCAGCTACGCTCTAAGAAGCAAACAGGCAGGGAGAAGTAAAAAGATGAAATGCTCACCAGCAGGATACACACTGTGTTCTGCAATTCAGTTTTAAATGAGCAGGAGACTTGCTGTCTTCTCATAGCCTGTAGGGATTTCTTCTCTTCCTCCACTCCAGGCCACACATCTTTCTTCAGCTTGACTGCAAACAGCTCGGCTCCTCTGTAGGTGTGAAAGAAGGCTGACTGCTCGTGAAACGCTCCTCTGGGCAGCGGGCAGCCACTCCTGGGGTGCCACAAAGGAGCAGACCACGCTAAACAAGAACAGTTGGCTATGGTTATCAGTTGGGTAGATCCAAGGACTGTTAGCCTAGCTCTTAGCAATGCGTTGGGAGATTTCACAATAACATTAGTCTGCTCCTTGATAGAATCTGATAACAAAAGCCTGGCATTAGGTGTTTGATTCTACCAAGAGAACAGAGTAGTATAGGAGAGAGGGAAGAACCAGACTTGTAGTAAGTTGCACAAGTTGTGGTAAATCACAGGAGCAGCAGTAGAAGGGCTCAGATGATGTTCCCCAACAGTCCTCATAGAACAGATGGATTTTTCTTTTTTAAACGCTGCTATTTTCCAAGTGTGTAAATATACTCTTAATTGTGACAATATGCTTGCCAAACCCTTCGAATTTTCAGAATTACAGAACTGTGATCCCAAGACAGCACTACCATCAAGCAAAAGGAGTTCAAAGATTTGCATGCTGCTTTTAAAGATGACTTAAATTTCATAAATAATTTTATCTACTCATTGTAGACACATCATATAGAGAAAAGTGCTGTTTGGAAATTGTCCATGCAGCATGAAGTATACATAAAAATGCTCAAAATTTTTGTATGATATATTGTTTTGATGTATCATTGGGGATTCTTTAGTAACCTATTTTCTGATTTTATGGCTTCACATAATTAGATGGCGATTTGCCTATTTCCAAAGTACGTAAGACATGGGCACTCTACTGGATTGTTAATACTAGGACTGTGGTCTGGAAGAAGGGCTTGACAACACTGGGTTACCTTATTATTTAAAGGGAGAAAAGACATTAGATGGTAGAGCGAATTGTGAAGAGAAATGGGAGTGTCTCCCAATTTCTTCAGACTAAGACTCTATGTTGAAGATACAGCTGTCAAATGTAAGGTAATGACTTAAGAAAATTGCAGTCAGTTCTTGATTTTTCTGGAAATTATGTGGTGGGATAGCTACAGGATAAATGAGAGAAAAAAAAAAGTAAAATTAGCCTAAAAAGCATGTTATGACAGATAACGGAAGAAAGAAGAGTCCATGATAGCATCTGCTGCACAGAACAGCAATCTCCAAGTTAGTCCTGGCTGAGCTGGTAGCATTTGCCTTTCTCTTCTGTAATCTCCTCAATCAGTATCAAAAGATCCTTCCTCTCACCTGTAATAGCTCCCTAGCTCTTACCTGCAGTGCACCACGTTTGGTGCAGTGGCTGAGAGCAGCCAGGTCTAAATCATGACTGATCTCCACGTTGCCTCCTGCCCGTGTTCTCACTCAAGCTTTACTCTTGTGCTTGAATACTTGCCACTGGAGGGAGGCAGAAAGCAGAAGTCAGAAGTCATCTGGAAAGACAGAAGAGCCAGAAAAGTATGTCACAGTTTAGCTTTAGCTGTAGGATTGCGCTAGGTGGCTTCAGGACTCTCTGCAGAATCAGGCAGGTAAAGCCACTCAACCAGGTTGGAATGGATGGGCCAGCGAGAGCCCCTCCATGGGTAAGCTATTAGCAGAGGGATTATATTTGTCACATACAACTCTTCAAACCAGTTTTTGTACTTGTCATGTAGAACACAGACATTTCACTAAAGGGAAAAGATGTGTCTGGTGAGACGTGCCCATAAACGTGCACCTACCTTCACAGTGCTCTAATGCTGGTGACAAGTGATGGGAGATGCTATGTGAGTTGACTTCAGCCCTGGGAAAAGTCAACAGGAGCCTTTGTGAAGGAAGATGGGTGTTTACAGCTGCATGCTCTGCGTGCGGTTCAGTGCTTAGCAACTGGTGATTTGGGGATATAATAGAAGGAACTCATCGGGGTCTGTTCCAAGATGCTATCTGGTCTCTTCTTGTCATTAGTTAGCGCTAGCTGAACTCTGCCAATTGCTAACTGAGCTCTGGGTTATCCCTTCCCCCTTTATTCTTCCTTGTTTTATATATTTCTTTGCAGTGGCTGCCACCTTCTGCCACTCTTTGGGCTCCACGGAATGGTGGTTGAATGCTGGTGTCCAGTCTGCTTGTGGGCAGGGAGAGGACTCGGAGAGTCAGCTGTGCTAGAGGAGGAACTCTGTCCCACGTTCTTCATTTTGCTTTGTAGAGAGAAAGAAAGGCTACCGATGGGAGAATGGTTTACAACAGTGATTGCTATTTTATACACTTGCGTAACAGGTTTCCAAAACGCACCGTGTGTCCTTTTCTTCCAGCAGAATTTGGCATGCAAAGAGACTTTTTAATTGTGGCCATAAAGTTGTCAGGAGCATAATACTGTGTGATTGATTCATTTTTGTATGTGGGCCTCAGCCTAACATCTTAGCTGTTGGCTTTGGAAACTTGTGATTTGGATGGCGATTTTCTACTATGAGGAATTAACCCCTCTTTAAACACAGGTGCTTAGGATGCCGGGGAGAAAGGGAGGGGAGGCAGCTTGAAGGGGAACAGAGGGAAAAAGCATGTCTCTGGAGCATGACCAGATTTTGGTGATTATCCTGCAGATCACAGTTGATTGCTGCTTTTCTGACTCTTGGGTGGATAAAAACCAATCCTGAGGAAACAGCCTTGGTGACCTGAGGCTTGGAGGGCTGTTTGCATCCACTTGCTGGCGGGGTCCTCTCACCAGCCTGCCACTGCTCTTGAACGAGCATCCCGCGGGAGCTCAAAGAACAGCAAGGGGCACTGTTGAGTGCGATCCCGCCTCCTGCTCTTGCTTTGCCGTGTAGGTGCTCGCCTTTTGCAGAGCTGGAAGGGCAGTAACTCTCCAGCCCTTCTCTGCCGTGCTCTGCTCAGTTCTTTCTTGGGTCTTTTCTCTGTTCTCAGTTTTCCAAACCTACAAATTGCACTGCACAAACCTTTGCAGAGAGCAGGAGAAGGGCCAAGACACAGCAAATACTGGAAGGCCATGACAGTGGCCAGGAAACAGCAATATCTTGGCCAGACTTCAGCCACTGCTTTCCTTCTCTGGCGCTGCAGAAGATAGATTGCCCAACATACATGGAGCAGCACATAGAAATCCATATGGTGCTGTATAACATTGATGGCAGCAGTGAGGCACATCTGCAAGAACGCAGTGAGCCAAGTAAACAAGAAGGCACGCTTTGTAGGTTACAATGTCCTGTCATTTAGAAAATTATCCTGACTTGGCTTGTGCAGCTTGAGAACAGTTTTAAGAAACACTTAAGGAAAAAAAAAAAAGATTTCTGGAATAAGAGTGTCTATACGTGGAGTTTACTTGTATAAATACAGCAGTGTAACCATACAGACAAAATTTTGCCCTATTAGTGAGACCTGTGCTTATAGAAGTCAGAAAGCAATGTTGTTATTTAGAGTGAAACATTAAAAGCAATATTCTGTTTTTCTGTACAAGTGGGTGATAGCCCTGAGAACTGATGAGAACCCCAGATACCGTAATCCTCCTCCTGCTGTGTTGTGCAACCCTCAGAGCACAGTGTGCACCTGCAGTGTCTGATATCACCGATACCATATGGGGAGAGAGCGAGGGAAGAAAAGACATCTGTATGTTGCTGCTGTTGTGCATGCTTACAGCATCAGAAATTGGCTTCTGTTTAACTGAGTTTACTACAGGTGTTTTAACGCCTCAGCAAACTATTGCTGGTGCCCACTTCCCAAGGAGACGACTCCTCTCCTTATATTTCCTTGCCTCCAATCCAAATTTGTAAAAACTGTAGCTGGCAAAATATTTGACACTGCCGAGTAACCCATCATCCAAGTGCTTGAGTAATGCTCTCAAAGACGATCCCTGCCGCGGGGGGTGGCAGCTGGTATTGACCCCAGCAGACAAACTGATGGCGGTGCACTGTCATTGCCATTAGCCCCAAAATAATTGTGTGGTTCTTCAAGATCAGCGCAAAATGCTCTCTGACGTAAACCAACCCTAAACGTGACACTAAGCAAGTACTGAGAAAGGTGAGGACAGTCAAAACTCACAGCATCTAAAATGCTCTTCTGGGCTTTCCTATGCTAGCAAACAAAACTGTGTCTACCGCGCTCTGGGGCTGTTTTCAGGAACAGGAGCCCAGTGAGAACTGGATGGCCTGTAGCCCATTCCCAGTCTGGAACACGTGCAATATCATGATGTGGGAAGATCCTCCGTGTGGTACTGCAGTAACAACAATAACTAAAGGATTTGGGCCAGTGGCAATTTCAAGGAATAATGTTTCTGGAGTTGTGTTATAAGGATCCTAGGGGGAGAGGGCCTAAAGCAAGGTGAACTAAAAACTAAGCACTAAGATAGCTGAGAAAATATTATTTGTTTCATAAATCTCCTCTCTCCTCCATTTGCTGTCACAAGGATCTAACCAGGATTTTTGTTTTAAAGAATCTTTTACACCCTGTTTATCCCATGCAAATAATGGATTATTCAGCCTACTGACTGAACCAGAAGTCATTTAAATAATTTCTAGCCAACTGACAAATACGTTCCAGCTCTTCTTAAAAGAGAAAACCAAACAAAATAGAAGAATGAAAGTTAGTGCCACTGTGTTTTCAAAAAAACCAATCAGTGCAAATCCTGCTAATACTGCAAGGACTTCCTCCGCTTGGTAAACACCACAGCCTGATACGCAGCAGAGCTTGGTACTGCTTGGACCTCCTATGACATTGTTCCAGCAATCTTTCAGTTATTAAAATAAGGCTCCTGCCTTGAGGCAGGGTAGAAGAGTCATCGCACTCCCAGAGCCCTCCGCACTAGTCTGCAGGATCAATGGGAGCACGGCACAGCGCAGATCTGTGCGGCAGCTCATTCAGGCTGGCGCGATGGTGTAAATTAAACTGAAGTTGAAGAAACCTTTTTTTTTTCCCAACAAAATTCAATAGAGATGTGACAGTTTACTCCCCCTGAAAATCTGTGCTAAAGGACACTATTGGTTTGATTTTTCTGCTTACCTGATACTGAGCCACACAGACCGAAAGAGCACAGCGTAGAGTATTTCATATGCCACTACCCTGCCATTGAAGCTGAGAATTAAAAACATGGCAGCACAGAAATAGCTCCAGTATTTAACTAGCATTCCCTTAAGCAGAGAGCCAAGGATTTCCAAAAGAAGATTATGTGGTTTGTCGTCTTCTGTAATAAGAAGAAAACAAATCTGTTGGGATGATGCTATCAGCGCACTGTCTTGACACCTTTTTTATAATTATGCCTGCCTATGGCTGCAAATGCCTCTCTTAGTAGGTGACTTATCTTGTCTTAAACATTGTCACCTAGCAACGAGGCCGAAAACGGAGATGGCAGTCCCACAAAGCGGCCACTGCTCCTGAATACAGGGAACATGCTCTCTTCTACTATACACGGCAGGCCTCCACTTGCCTGTCCGAAACCCACTTGCTCGAAACAGCAACCAGAGTGAGCCGAACAATTGGTAGAAACAAAGGTAAGCTCTGGGCAGCAGAAACTTCTGCTTCAGGAGCTGTGTATGGTCCTTAACGTTAGTCTGTGTTGCCCACAGAATGGCTGGACGGTCTCTGCTGTGAGCATCAATGCACCACCCATCTCTGTCCCACATGTTGGTCTGAAGCTTGTGATATCCGAGAAGTCTGTTCTCGTTCCAACGCTGAAGCAAACGCACGGCTGAGCTGTTTGCAAAAGCACATGTGCAACTGCACGGACAAGCCAGGTAGCTGTCTACGCAAATCAAGTGCTCATGTTTGCACAACTGATATTTAGTAAAAGTGTCCTTAGAGTATTTTGATAACAGGCTCCAGCTTTAGTTCAGCAAGACTAAATGCTTAACTGTATTGCTAAAGAGAAGGTCAGAGAACCACACGAGGATGAACATGGGTTGTTTCTTTACCGTTCTCATTCCATATTGCTTCTTGGAGAGATTCTTGTTTATCCTTCATATGTCTTTCAATTGCATGTTGCCTTAGCAACATCCAGACTGTGAATGCATAGAGGATCTGCAATTAAACCACATTTGCACCTTATTTTTTTCCACAGAACTCATAGATGTATACAAGCAACATCTTTGCTTGTTTGCTAATTGATAGTTTGTAAGGATCTAGATCTCTATCTAAAGAAGTCGCACAAGTAGCATGATTTAGAGGGGAGTCAGGGGCTATGTTGTTCATATGTGTAAATTAGGGAGTTCAGGTTGCAAAGACTTGGGAGGCAAGAGTTGCTTTGTGTCTGTGCTGCGCAGAACTTTGTGAGTCTGAGCATTACAGAAAATGGAGGGTGGAGTCTAATTGCTGTACTCTTCTTCAGTAGCAACAAATGACTGTTTTCCCTAACGGTTAATTAAGTTAGCATAGGAAGAAGAAAGTTTAACTTGGCTACAGAGCATGACCCCTCCAAACTCCACGTCCCACGCTGAAGTGTCCTCAAGAAATCAAATGACAAGTGTTCCCAACAAGGCAGCGTTCTCCCGTGCAGTCTCCAGGACTCCAGATTCACCACTCTGGGCTCTCTTACAAAGCCAAATTCTTGTACTACAGTAAACTGATAGGCCTGGAACAAGTTCCCAGGCTTTAACAATGAGAATTGGACTTCGCAGGTGGCCTGTCCTCAGAGGTTGAAAACATAAACACCAAACTGCATGTGTTTCATGAATGCCTTTGCCAAGTAATTTTGGTTTGTTCCTCGTATCATTCCTAAGATGGAGCTGTGTGTCACAGGTTGAGGGAGAGTACAACACAGCACAAGAATAAAAATGCAGTTTTCTTTTTCTCTTAAAGGCTGGCTCACCTAGCTAGGGAATGAGAAAGTGTGGAATTCCTACCTTCATGTCAAGAGGCATGCTTGGCAGTCAGTATGGGTTTAAGCCAAAGTTGATGAGAACTGATTGTGGGATTGTAGGGAAGAATTCCTCTGGGGAGATATTTAGCCCTGCAAAGAAACTTTGGACAAGCAGGATGTTCCCATAAGCAGGAAGGAATGGGGAACTACGCAAGGCATAACGCCTCTGGTCACGAGCCATCCAAATGATGCAGGGCCAAATCAGCAGAACAAAAGTCAAACAGCTGTAATGTGTGATGCTCCAAACTTGCAAGGCAACAGAAACATGCAATGGAAGAAATGCTGCCATTTAAATTTCAATAGGCCTCAAAATCGGATATCTCAGAAAAGCTATGCGCTATGTTATCCCTTTTAGTTCCCATGTGCAAAGCAAAACTAAGGATTAATCAGCTCCAAAGTAAAAAAGTTGTGTGTCTGCACTAAACAAATGGGCATCCAAAAGCCTGGTTTGGTGTGTCTGTAAGGAATGAGGTAGGACAGACAGCCCTTTAGGGAACCAGGGGCCAGAGCCCTTTTAAACATCTTTCTTGGCCCTTCTGGTCGCGGTCCCTGGCACACTTACAGAGCTTGTGTAGTCAGTCCCTGTGCCGTTCATTTTCTGTTCCAACTACCATTATTGTCCCATTTCAGTAGGAAGCGGATGTGACGCTGGAAGGTACATTAAAGTTACCTGCAAATGTTATACAAATTATACCAAGCTAGTGTGTTGTAAAGTCAGGTTAGATAGACTTAACTGACCAGATGAGCATGTTTTATCTGTATGCTCTTCATCATCATAAAGTTCTTGCAAATGACAGCCAAGTGGAGTTTTATTTTACGACCTTGTCTGACACCGGAACTTCCTCTTTCAACCATATATTGCCCAGCAATAGTCAAAAAGTGAATGGATAGACACCTGCCATGAAACCAGATGTGTTTCCCTTCCCCCCCAGCACTCCTCCCCCCCAAAAAACCCCAACCTTAAGAAAGAATCATTTGTGTTTTCTTGCGTTGGTAATAGCAAGGGAAATAAGTCCCTCTATAGCATGCGTATGGCTGAGCAGCACTGATCCATGAATGGGAGGCAAGCTGCCTTCGTGATTCTGCGTTCCCCAAGGCTGCGAATTTACAACAGAACCACCTCAGTTTTTAAGATGGGATTGGGCGGCAACTGTGCTTTGGTCCGCGTCACGCTTAGTCATGTAATTATGACTTTCAGAGTATTGTACCTGACAAAGAAGAGCTGTGTGCTTTGCCGACGTTGGCAGGAGCTGTGCAGGAAATGCTGTGTACACACGGAGAAAAGGGAGCGTCCTGCCAGCTTCCACTTGCAAAATGAGCTGCCTAAAAATGAAACACAAGAATATTGTAGGTGCAACCTCATCTCCCCACAGAGGTTTCTAGTGCCCTGGTGCAGGAAGCAGGAACTGCTTCCCAATGACTCACAGTTCCTGCGTGTTGGCATGGCTGTCGAGGTGTTAGTTTTCTGAATATTGGATTTGTTTGTTAAGAAACTCAAATGGGTGGAGGGAAAAAGCAGGAAAGGAAAAACAATAGCTCTCAATTTCTCTGAACATATTTGTGTTGATAAGAGATAATGCTAGTCCGATTTATTCTCTTCATTCTTGGTCAGCTGTAGCACAAGATCCTACTCCAGACTTCTCTCAGTTGGTCACATCAGGACTTCATGCCTGCGCTCCTGCATTAAGTATCGCACCAGGGTACCATGTTCCTATAACACAGCTACACACCATCCAGTACCAGTGTTACCAGCTGAGAGTAACAGTAACACCAGTTTCACCAACACTCCTAAACGTTTTTTCTATTAGCAGTCCCATAAAAAGCAGGAGGCAAACACCAGTGTGAAGAGTAACGTGAAAACCAAGCTATTGCTAAACAAGGCTTAAAATGTCCTTGATGCACTTTCTCATTAGGGCAAATGTGATCCAGTCTGGACGTGGTGACATACAGAACGGTACACAAGAGTCTCCCGACTCTTTTCTTAGGCTGCACGATGAACTAGACAATGCAAAACTTCTCTTTAGAACTGTTTCTTTAGCTCCTATATACGCTGCGAACAAACTTTATCCCAATTGCATTTTTGTTACGTATTGGAGTTTTAATTCAGGTAGTGGAATACTACACGTACCTCTTCATTGTTCTCCTCTTCCTCCTCTTGTTCCTGGTCTTCAGAATGAGAGGGTGTTTTGGGAACTTAGGGCTTTGTCAGGTTTTTTTGCAAATTCTTGTAACTGTGATGCTACTAAGAAATGTTCCAAAATCAGGAACCAATAGGCGAAGATATTACCAGCATTGACTCTGCTGAGCCTGCCGAGCAGAAAGCAGTGCTTAAAAATGTACAGCTTCATCATTTTCCATGTATTCTTTTGAATAATTAACTTGAAATCTCTCTTACTTCTACCACCCAGAAATGTAACTTCAGTAATACAGAAAAAACCACCAGTGTGCTTTAAAACAAAGCAAATTGCATCACAGTAATCAACTGCGCAATAAAGTTGCTCCAGTAAAACATTTATTCTCTCTTCCAAGAAAAGATTCATCAGTCCTTTCAGAAGGATTATTATAATTCTTTGAGAGAAAACCTAATAGATAGTGCAATTTAATACCTTTTTTTAAAAAAAAATTTTATAGCCAACACTGAATATGGTTTGATGTATTTAATAGACTATTTCTTTGTACTGCATTTCAGAAGTAGAGCCGTGCTTTGGTATCCCACCTTACAATTCCAACATCACAAAACCAATTTTCCCAACTGCAGTCTAGCAGATAAGAACAAAAAGATGTGTTTATTAACTGATATGTCCCTATTTTCAAATCCCCAAACACATGCTTAGCATTGGCTTATGTCTCTCATTTCTGTCCTCTGCTTTCGTAAAGGGAGCCTGAATTACGATAGATCCTGCTCCACGGCATGCAAGCAGTGACATGAAATGTTTCTTTCCTTCCCACACCCCAATTAATTTGCTGTTGGCTTTGGTCAGGACAGTGTACGGATCCTTTTATGTTGCAATAACAAGAGAATGACAGAAGTAGAATTGGATTTTGGTTCAAGGAGTTTCAAGAAAAGTCTGAAGAACACACTGATGTTATCTGCAGTCAAAAAGACTCATTTGTCTCTCTACCAACAATGCTGGGATTTCAGTGGAACTGCAGTTTGTGTTTAAATGCCCCGTGAATCAAATCATTACAGAAACATCTCAGGAGTGATTAGAGATGTCACTGAACTGTGACATCTGGACCCTGTCCAGGTAAAAATGACATCAGATGAAAAAGTGGGATCAGCATCCAAAGTCCTTTAACTTGGGGGTGGTTGGAACAAGGCTATCAATGACGGCGCTTTGCTCCAGGAAACGAGTTTCGGAGCCTTTTGCTATCAAGTAAGCCATTGCTGTGAAAAATGCCCTTACCATTAGGCAGCAGGCAGTGGTAAGCGATCTGAAATGCCACCTGGATCATAAGGAAAGAGAAACTGCTGAAACTGATTGCTCTGAGTAAGGTGTGGGTGCCTCCTGAAACAGCAGATACCGGTTTTGTTGTGCCAACAGAAAAATGTGTATTATATAAAACAAAACATATGATGAAGCAAGTACCTTGCTCTGAGGATTTAACAGGCTACACCATCTAGATACACCATGCCAGGGCAACCAAGAGCATGTTCCCTTTTCAAGCACAGTTCAGATAAAACCACACCGGAAAATCCTGGCGTATCTTGGGGAGAGGAAGCTCTCCCGTCCGTTGCCACTGCAGAGGCAGCGGGTGAGCAAAATGCAGAAGCTAACGAAATAATGACGACACAGCCAGAGCTGGGCTCCTTAGACACCGTATCAAGAAGGTCTGTAAGAACAGAGGAGATAATGCATTTATATAGGTCCAGTGCACAATGCTTGGCTGAGTGGATTAGTAACTAACGTGTAATTATGCAGTATTGCTCATCAAGAATTTGACAGAGGTCTTCTACCTTTTGCTGTGTCAGCTGTAGGTCTTGGAAACTGGGGGAAAATCAGCAAAAAGCAGGAAGATAGGCAATGAAGTCCATTGTATTAGGGTGATATAGCTCTGAAATAAGATGTGACTTTAATTGAGAGGGATGATGGAATTAAAAGAAATCCTATGTCCATTCAGAAATACTGTTGATATCGGGAATGATGTATTTTATTTCAAAGCCATCTCTCCTCTCCGCCTCTTTCCATAAGCCACACCATGCCTTTGTGAGACAGCCGTGAACATGAACTTGACTGTATTAGGGTGATATAGCTCTGAAATAAGATGTGACTTTAATTGAGAGGGATGATGGAATTAAAAGAAATCCTATGTCCATTCAGAAATACTGTTGATATCGGGAATGATGTATTTTATTTCAAAGCCATCTCTCCTCTCCGCCTCTTTCCATAAGCCACACCATGCCTTTGTGAGACAGCCGTGAACATGAACTTGACTTCTCTACTACTTAGTTTTCATTGTAACTTTAACATTTTGTCTCTTCATGAAAATTATTCTATCTTTCTTTTTTTCCTCTTAATTGTCATAATCAGAGTGTCCTAGATCCTTTCCCTGG
>NW_009205214.1:37667-52070 GCF_000690835.1 Fulmarus glacialis
AGTGGTGATGGCCCCAGCCTGAGAGGTACCAGCTCCTTGCAGTGCCGCAGGCTCTGTGTGCTCTGCAGTAAGTCACCCCAGCTCTTCACGTTAGCTTCCAGTTACAAGTGGGGGTGACGGCATCTTCTAATCACCCAGTGTGTCAGTAGTAATAAAAGCTAAGTAATCAATGTAGCGAATCTGAAGCTTTAGAAGGATTGAAATGCATTTTATGGTTCAGACTGCCTGATCTTTGGATCAGGTTCAAACTGGAAGTATGGTGCATTTTGAAGGGAAGTGTTCTGATAACATGAGGCTAAAGGTTTGGAGGTAGCAGGAGGCTAATATGAATGCAAACAACTTTCTTTTTTTCAATTCTATTAACAAGAAACTTTGTGTAAACTTTGACTTTAAGATAATAAGAGAGGGTTTGGTTTGCTTTTTAAAGTGAAGAGAAACAGTTTGTCCTGGGTTTTCTCCTGCCCAAAATGTAAAATACCTTTTATTGAAATCAGAGTGGTTTTGCCTGACCCGGGAAAGTAGAATTGGGCTAATAACTTTTAATGAACAAAACCTGTATTTTGAATTAATCGATAGCACAAGAAAAACCCTGAAATACTAATTTGTTTCTTCAGATACAAAACTGACAAAATACCAGTTTAAAATAAAACAAGACCGGCACATTTTTATAACACAACAAATTTTTATTGGTAATTTTTCCATCAGGGTGTGGGTCTGTAAGAGTTTGGATTATTAATGAAACAAAGAAGCATATATTTCAGCTACCTCTTCAGTGTAGTAAGTATTGCCAAACTAATAATGCAGTTACAGGGTGCTACTTTCAATGATTGGTAAGTTGTGCCAAAAAAAGGAACATTCATAAATTAGGTCATATATTCATATTGTCCAATTGTTTCATGTACAAAGTTGTACTATTATTTGCGAAGTTTATTAAGCTAGTATTTTCTTTAAGTGCAAAGAATAACCGAGGGTATATTGTACAGACTATTCTTCAAAACAAGTTTCCAAAAATAATAAGCACAGGAAAACAAGTTTATACCAGATAATTAAAAACTAAGCTATCAGAATTTAAAGTAAGTTTGTGAAATTTATTATAACAGAACAACGGAAAAAGTTATTCTTCTTTTCCAGGAGAGTTTTCCATGCTAAGTTGCCCTCACGTGCAAGAACTGTATGAATGCTAAAGTTTATAAATGAAGTTATATATGATATACTAAAATTTTAACCATGTACATTTTATGAGTAAGGCTGTTTTAAGGAGAAGAAATCCTTTATTAAAAAAGAAATCCAACTGCTGATGAAGGTGGAGTGCAACTAGTGTCCCTGAGCCAACAGCACGACATTTTTTTAGCAACTCTTCCTTTCCAAGCATCATCATTCTCACCCTCCTGCTCTCTCTCTTTTTCTCTGAAGTTGTTCTCTACAAGAAAATTCTTCTGAAAAAACCAACATCTTCCAAGGTTCTGACAAATAAATATGTCAGAGAGTTACTGAGCACTGAAGAGTTTCTGAGGCTGCCCTGCATCTAGTTCTCTCTCCTTCCAGTTCTGCCAAGTTCTTTCGTTCAGACCATGCCTTATCTTTCCACACAATGCAATGCTGCTGGGACTTTTCTTAAGCGAATGTAGCTCCTAAAAATCATATTTCTAAATCTCAAGGTTTTTTTCTTTTTTTGGTTCTCATCTCTAGTAACATTTGGTTACATTTCAAATACACGGTTCAATTTCAGTCCTGCTTCATCTTCTTTGAACTTTGTGTGATTACTTTAGGAGTAAGTTTTGCCCACTCTTCCCATCACCTTGCTGCATTATTTTAGCCATGAATAAATTGTCTTACTTGCTATCAGGGCAAATGGCAAAACTATTCTGAAAAATCAACCCAGAAGCTAAATTACTCTCCATGATGGTCATGTCACTGTGGTTGGTGTAGCAAACTGTAAGGCTTCCACAAAATCTGGGCTAGCAGCAATTGTTTATGTTGCTTAAAAAAGGGGGAGCAACCTTACCGTGAGCTGTTTCTGTTTTCTTCCCCTTTAGTTCTTTCAAATAGAAAGCACAAAGTGTGTTAATCGATTGCTTTGCGGGTACTCTTAATGTATACATTTCTAATCATCAAATCAAATGCTGAGATTTGTTTTCTGTCCAATAATCCTCATTTTCTCTGAAATGGGAACTATTGATCCCTTATGTTTCACTTTAATCCAGACTCTTTATTGCTGAACAAGTATTCTGAAATGTGGCTGTCGGATCATTCTTTCTAAATTAGAGTTTCTTTCCTTGATTTCTTTCCAGATGCAAATAACTAGTCAGAACAGAAGTGTTCTCCAAATTGCAAATAAAATTCTGATTTTTCTTTTTTTCATTAATGTTCAAAAGTCTAATTATTGAGTTTACGATGAATGCAGACAGTCTGTATAAAACACATCCTTAAATGCTTAACAGGCCAAGTGAAGAGACTTTAAAGAAAATTCTAAGCAGCAGCCCAAGCATCACAGAGGCCACATACAGCTGCTCAGATTATCCACCAGAAAGTTTATTCCAAAGAAAGGCATTGATGCGTGGGCACAAGTGTTTGGAATGAAACAGAAAACAGCTGTCTAGGGACATGATTATGCCCCAAAATTAACTCAAATGCTTTTGGCGAACAGTATTAAATGTTCCCAATTTCCAGCTATTCACCCCATATGGTTGTGTCCACTTCAGCGGAGCAGAAGCTCTTTGTATCATCAGTTCCAACCCTGGGCTCACACAGACCGGTGCTGCATGAAGACGCCCAACCCAGCTCTGAGCAAACTAGCGTGGAGATGGGAAACAGCAGAGGTACATCAGCACAGTACTTCGCCTGGGTTTATATCCTTAGTAATACTCAGAGTAGGATTAACTAGCAAGGCAGAACACAGTTAAGTTGATGTAGTAATATTGGTACTGTTGCCTCACTCAGCAAATCCTCTTTCTGTCATATTAATTATTTACTGAAGCCATTCACTACTTAAACTGTGAAAGCTGAAATGTATCAGTGAATTTTCCTTTTAATCTTTGGCTAATGATTTTGTAGTAGATAATCCAACAGAGAGTATATGGTGGGTCTGTGATTTCTTGTTGCCAAATTTATCTGTGAATGAACTTTGCAGCTCTGAAAACACAGAGCTCTTTACAGTAAGTTATCAAAAAAGCAATTACAAGCTGTTTTGAGGCTGGTACTTGTGTGCAATCTCCTTTTACGTTATTGTTAGCTTTAAAGGAAATTAATCATAGGGTGAACCAGAGCTCCCATCCCAGAGACTAGCCAGAATGCTGTAACGTGTTTGTACTAGACAGCAAATGGATGCATATGTTCAGTTGAAATAACGCAGGTGGCCGGACTGTACCCTGAGTCACATCGATTCCCAGGGCTTCCTCCAGCCCCGGGCAGCGGCGTGCTACTCTCAGACTGGAACGGGAATTAGCTCAGGGACTGGTGCCTTAATTACACGCTCTGTCCAAAGGGAGTTTGTCTCTGTGGAGTATCAGTCCTGCAGAGGAACAAGTCTTTCCAAAGTCCTTAGCGTAGTGAGTCAATTAAGGAACGACACTCTGCAGGCTACATGCGCTCGTCTGTTTATGTATTTCATCTCCAAGTTATTTCTAGTCTCAGTGGAATTTAATTCAGTCCTATAAACCTCTCTGTGACATGTGAAGGCTGAATGATAGTTAACATTGCATTCAGCACCTAAAATCTTGTTGGAAAGACCACAGGTATCTACTCCGGCTCTGGCTGTAGAAACAATTGTTTCATAATGGGAGTGCAAGTAAATGTCATCAGCAAAAATTAATAAAGCTCATCAAAACTTCCTTTGCTGTCCAGCGACAAATACCACTTAAGATACAACTGACATCACCGCAAGGAAAAGCACATTTTTAAATGGAACAGAAAACAAAGTCTCTTGTATCATATAAACAAAGAAATTATTAAAGCGATAAGAAGTTATAATCCAAACTACAAATGTTTGCCCTTTCCTACAGAGCAGTTTCTAGAAACTAGCAGCAATTAATGCACTGTTCTGCCTTGCTTTTCTCTGCGCTCGCCCTGACTCGTCCCTACCCTCCAGCTGGTGGGGCTGGTGTAGCCGTGGTTGACCCAGGGTACAAAACTTGGCCGAGCCATCGCCAGGGCAGGGCTTCAGACTTGGTCTCTAGTCAACACGTCGTAATGTGCACTTTTAAATATCATCATAGATGTCATTCTGTGCAAAAGCCAAAGCAAGCTAACGTGTGAGGGATATTTACACTACGGAAGGTAAAGGTATTTTAAAAACAACTCAGCATTAGTACGAAACAGTCTGAGATACACCGGTGGGACGTGAGCGCTGTTTGGGAAGGCAGCTCATCACCCCCCACTGCACAGAGAGCGTTGCTGCGCTCAGAAAGTCCCTCTGTGCCGCTTTCTGCATGGCAGGCTAGTGAGCAGCTCTTGATTTTACAGCACATAGATCTTTATTCATCATCCCTTATTTGTCAAGTACAAAACCTGTGGCTGCATAAAAGCACAGCATGTTTTTGCCCGGAAAGCGTATGACAGGGACACAGCTCTGGCACTTCCACCTTGGAATAACCTGCAGGAAAGCTGCCCGTGCCTGACCTCCAGCCAGACGTGCTGAGCTCTCCCAGTGTAACAGCACCAAGTATTTCGTTTAATCTGTGGAAACAGATTAAAGGTTCTCAAGTGATTTAAAGGAAAATGCTACAGGGATTTACGGGTTGATTTTTATGGCTATAGAGAAGTGGGAAATAGGGGACTATAAGGAAGGCACAAGCCCTGTGAACTTGGACGTTGCATAAGTTCTCAGCAAGGTGTCATCTTTGTGCATCCTGGGTATGTTCTAGCATCACTGAGATGTTGCAGTAAAATTTTGAACAAATTGCTTAAGAAACAGATGAAAACCTACTCTTAAAAAAACCCTTGGGATTTTTTTTTTTTTTTCTGGCAAAGGCTAACTCTGGAGAAAATGGCATGTTTTAAAAATCTTATTTTCATGTTTTCTAACTAGCTGTACAAAAGACGGCTGAATTCATAATGTAGATATAGGTTTGGCAAAAAAAATCTTCTTGGTGTAGAATACTAAAATTCTGGCTTGTAGCTCTGAAAGCAAGAATCCTTTGGCAGTACTTGCTTTCGCATCCAGAAAATGATAGATTTTTGTCTTTTTCCTCTTGTAGCCTCTGTACCCATTACTGATAGTGTAAAACTTGACAGTCTTTGGTGTCTCTCTTGCCAGATGAAACCGTTTCTTAACATGAAAAGACTTCATTGTCTTCATTGTTCCACTCTCTTGTATTTTTTTCAATAGCAGTAACAGCAAGGGGAATCATGAATGCTTTGCACTTCCAGGAGGGCTTTATAAATGAGAGGCTTGAAGTTTTTTAGCTCGACACAGTTGTTCTCTCTTTGACCTGGGGCTTTTCCATTTGGTTCAGTGGATACTGCAGGTCTTCAGCTCGGCACAGAAGGACCCTCCTGAGTGAAGGGCAGCCGTCTGTCCCAACAAAGGGCAGCCATCTGTCCCAACAAACACAAGTCTTTTGCTTGGACGTTCCAACCAGACATGGTTTGGCTCTACCCAGGCAAAAAGTTAACCAATTCTTATTCTATGGAAACCATTGGGAAGTTGAAAAATACGGCAGTTAGTGAGATAACAGCAAAATACATCTTGTAAGGAGGATGAGAAGGAACATTGTATTTTTCCAAGGTTGGGTTTTTTTTGTTGCACCAGAAGAGGAAAGGCTGCAAATTACTGATTGCTTGCCTTTTGTGCTGCAAGCTGAGCACCACAGCATTAGCTAGGACAGGAGAAGATGCAGACACCTGGATTGATTAGAAGCGAGATGTGAGAAAGGAAGTAGTGAAGTAACAGCCTAAACGGTGAAAAAGAAATGGTTTTATTCTTTTTTTAGCTTTTTATGAGGCTGGTGTTAATACGCTGGGGGCCTCATTAGCAACTAAAAAAACGGCTTTAAAGCTGGCCATCTCAAAGGCAGTAACTCTGCCTTTGCTCTTGGTGGACTTTCAGGGACACGTTCCTGCAGGACCAGGCACCGGCAAGTCCGTTGCAGCGGTGACATCTAGAGGACTCGAGCTCTCTGCATCGGCCACAGCTCCGCGCTGTTGGAAGGATGGCCTTTCCAACCATGGGCCGTTTTCTGCTGTCAGCTAAACTTACTTCACAGTGATGTAGCAGAGGAAAACATTAAAAAACACTTCGTGTGCACATGTAACTGCCCCCTGAGAAAACACCGTGCTTTCTTCATTCTGCAGCCTGCACTGCAGTTTCAGATTTCTTTAACTAATAGTGTAAGCTATACTACTGCAAGCGAAGGATAGAAGAGCAAAACCCGTTACTTCACTGCTGTGATTGACTTATCAGAAGGCCTGTGTCTGGGGAAACTCTCTGACGCTGTTCCCAGAGCCGGGGTCAAGTGACGGTGTGTGATGCAGAGCAGATGCAGCTGTTGTGCTCCGGGGAGTATTTCCACTCTTTTCCTGCCGATCACCGGCAGTATCTTGCCCTGGAAGCAGTGCACAAATAATTAGAATCACCAGTACTACTGCAGCTATGGTGAATTGATGCCTCTGTTTTCTAACGAGAGGCAACAGGCAGGTGTTCAGACAATGTGAGTATATAAAGAGAAGATGTAAGTGGGAGCTTGAACTCCTCTGCAGGGCTGTTGCTTCCCATTTCTTTGAGGCATGCTGCTGCAGTACCTTCCCGAGAACCCTGGGTTCACTCAGCCTCCATGGTCCTGGCAGCTCCAATTCCTTACCTTGGCTCTTGAGTGTCTTGGCACAGAACTGTTCAGAGGCAGAGCTGCCAGGCTGCTCTGGGGCTTGCTGGCGATGGAGATACCAGCCTTCTCCACCTCCCCTGTCCTGTGCAGCCAGCAATGCTTTCATGTTCAGTGCTTTATTTTTACCAAAAAAGTAGATCCCTTGTTTCTCTGCCATTTTCTCCTTTAAAGCTGCATGAGAACAACGAAGTCCAGCAGGCAGAGTCAGCCTGGCCCCTTGCTTCCATGGGAAATATTAAACTGCAGTGCTCAGAGGAATGATGAAATCTTTACTGGTAGAATTTAACAACCTACTTACAGTGGAGCCAACCAGGAGAGATTTATAAAGCTGTAAAATAAGCTAATTCTGTTTTAAATTATTTCAAAAACTGAACAGCACAAACTGTCTTTAAAATCAAAGGGCAGATTTGACTTTTAAAAATGAGATTATACTTTTTAAGGCCAAAATTAAATGCTGTTGACCCAAGCATTTAACAGGTATTTGTGAGGAATAGCAGGGAGAAGGATTTCTGGAATTGTTTCCACTCAAAAAGGAAATTGATGGTCGTCTCCATCTCTCTCAAGTCTGCCCCTCCAGTCCATACTGTCCTAAAAGTCCTCTTCCTCCCATGCTCACAATACCTCCGTGCTACTTGTTTGCTCTTTCTCTCACAAAGCGCTGCGGTCACATCAGTGCCCAAATCAGCTGGGCACCCTGTTTGCAGAGCGTTTCTCAGAAACCCCCTTGGGCTGCACAGTCAGACTTGGGACTTGCCACACTTTTGGCATTAGTCACTTAAAAAAAAGAGGCCTGTAATTACTTCATCACTAAGCCTGACAGAGAAGTAGGTAGCACTGTTACCCACTTCAGTTAAGTCTTGTGTTAATTCTGTGAATAAGAGCACTGACATATGAGTAGAGTATTTGCAGGACAGAGCTTTTAACCAAAGCAGGATGCTGGCTGAACTCCAGGTCATCCAGTTGTTCTTTGCTTATTACACTGAATGTACAGTTGTATTATCAAAATTGTCCATCTGAGTAAGACTTTGCTAGTTCAAGTGAAATGCTTTGCTCAGTTCTTACTTGTTTTTTCCAAAAGGTTGTGTGATCTTTTCAGACACTGATTCAGAAATGAGTATTCATGTCCTACTGGTTTAATTAGTCACATGGACTGAAAAACAAGCTTGCAGTGAAGCACACAGCTTCTTCAAGGCTTGAGCCTTCTCCTTCAGAACGGCAACTCTTGTGCTGGTTCAGGATACAAGGAGAGCCACAGAATTGGAAGGATGATCGCTGGGAACCGCATGTTTCACAGGGAACACGGTACATCACCAACTGTATAGGAGGCCCTGAGCTTTTAAGCTTATTCGACCCTGCCCACTGGACGGTACCGTCTATGAATTACTTATCACTCCTGCATGCAAGCCAGTGTTATTGCAGGATTGCTCGCCTGGTTATTTGTTTCTGCCCGTGAGTGCTATCTCGCTGTATGAAACGAGCCGGGTTTGTTTTTTCCTACCTTGGTTGATAAGAGCCAACAGATGTCAGTGCAGCCTGAATAACAAGAGGCCGCGTTGCTGCTCAGGGCTCTGCTTCTGCAGAAACATCCCTCGGTGGGAGTTTCACCATCAGACGACTGCAGCGTGCCTGGGAGAGGGGGAGAATGGTGCCGAGAACAGTATCGGTGTGTTAGGGGAGGCTGGAGAGGCTCTCACAGCTAAAAATACCCGCCCAAGTATTTTTAAAAACACATTCAAGGGTCCTTATAAACACACAGACTTTTGTTGACAGAACAAGACTGCTCATTTATGCTGTGTATTATCCTTGAAAACCTGCTCTGTTTATGCAGGGAGTCCCATGACAACCCTGGCTTGCTAAAGGTGCCACAATGATCTCAACAACAAACGTGTCACTTTATCTGCTGGAGAGGGACGGAGGGGAAGCAGGAAGTATCTGCAGGCTGTAGGAAAAGCAGTTAAGAAATGGAAATAAGCTGCTTTATCAAAATATTGCTTTGCTGTTTTCACAAGTGCAATCCCAGTGGCTTTCTAGCCCAACTTGAGGCACCTCTTACGCGGCAGGTTAATGCTAGATATGTGTATAAAGCCCAGTAAAATCAGTGGAATTGGGTAGGTCATTTGGTTAAGTGATTTCTGAATGGAAGGAATTTGACGATGTGCTTTACTCTTTTTCCACCTGAAGCCATAAATATTTTTTCAGGTGACAGCTCTAGAACCCAGAAAGCCACTGCAGGGAACCTCACACATGGTCTTCAGTGGGTAAAAAAAAAAGAGGGGGAAAATACTTTTATATTCCTGAAGGAAAACTGGGGCATGATGCTGAAAACCAACTAAGATAGTCAAGGGGAAGGTAACCATGAAGATAGCCAAGGGGAAAGGTAGCAACTTTCATTGTATTCGACAGAAAGAAATGTTTGTACTTGGGAATTTGGATGGTGATACCGGCTTGTTCTGTGCCCAGTGAAGCCTACCTGTCAGGGAGCAGTTAGTCTCCCCAGAGCACAGGCTATCGTTACTACTAAAAGACGCCTACGCGAGTGCCTTCAGAAGTTTGGCAAGAGGAATGGAGCCAGGAGCAAAGTCACACTTTAATTTATACCCACAATGTCAATTTGAACCCATAATGCAGTACTCTCAGATAAGATATCCAAGTCCTACTGCCACCTCTGAATGCCCTGCCCTTCTTCTTGCCACGGCCAGTCTTTTATCCCTCACCACGTTGTCAGGACCAGAGAGAAGAAAAATGCTGGATGAGGTGTTGAAGGATCTTAGGAAAATTGCTTCAGGATAACTAACATCTGCATAAAATCAATCAGGATATTAATAAGTTGGATGCTTATCTATTCAACTACACACAGCAAAGTGCACAGCTTAGCTCCTGGAGTGCAGGACTTCACCCCGTGTCTTATGGGAACCAAAGATGGACTGGAAGGGTATCAATCAGAACTGACATTTAGACCAGGATATCATCGCCTCCCACAGCCATATCTATACACTCCAGTCTCCCCACATGAAGACTTCGCCCTCTTCATAAATGGAACGGACTTGAATATCTTCCTAGTTGAAGGTGGCTTTGCTCAGCCTATGTCCTCATGAGCCCAGGGTGGGAAGCGGAAAGCCTACTGTGCGGTAGCAGTAATAGTGCATTTGTTGACCATGTCTTCAGAACACTTTCCATGACTAGAAGCACTAATACCTTTTGTCATTTTATATCTGATGTGTATGTAGCTAATTCTACCCATCGTACCTTATCTGTGTATCATGATGCTTATTTTACAGACGAACTGGCTTTTAAGTTAAGAGATGTGACAAGACCACTGACGGTGGCTTTGTGGTTATGGGTATCAGGAACTCCTGGCTCTCAAACTTTCCGAAAGAAGACAAAAAGTTAACAGTTTAGATTGTTAAGTTAGATTGATACTTAAACAAGGATTTAGGAATCCAAGATTGAAATTAGGTGCTTAGTCCCCCTTTTAAATCTAGACTTCAGTGTAGGAAACAGAGGAATGACAGCAAAATAAGTATTGACCTGAGGCAAAGAACCAAAAGCAGAGACCAGCTAAAATTAATGGAAAACACTTGCAGTCTGTAGTGGGTGTTCAATCATAGAGACGCTGAGCAAACTCCACAAATGTAGATTCCTCTCCTTATGCCCTAAAAGCTGTGTTTTGCAACTGGGTGGCACGATTTATTTTTGAGGGGTGCTCACCACCCCTTGTTGCTCCAGCCACACTGTGAACAGCAATCATGGGGCCCGTTCGAAAAGCTAACTCCTTTACTTGAGATGCCTTTAACAGAGGTACCAGAGTGCAGCCACCTACATCGGAAAAGTTGAGTGCAAACAGCGCACTGGAGAGAGGACTGCCTGTGGGAGGGCAGCGCCAGAAGCTCATGAGCGGGTCTGACACAAGTGTTTTGCAACAAGAAGTGAACATTGCATGTATAGATCACTTACAGTAATAGCGGGGGGAGTTTGAGTTCAATCAATTATTTTCCCTCCCAAGGCACAAATAAATGCAAATTTTACTCATTTACATTTCTCTTGCTGACACATTTCCGGGTGTTGATCCAAATTTTTTTGCTTATGCGTCCATGTCTCTTCTTTTAACTCTGCAGTCTCACAGTTATTGCCTCTCTTCCTCTCTTCCTCGGTATTTTTTTGCATTCTCAGGTGGCCTGCTCTGCTTTTAACCTCTCCACTTTTTTTCCCCGTTGCAGATGGTAGAAAGAACAGAATAAAAATATAGAGAGATCTCCAGCCCAGTGCTCGGGGAAAGACAATTCTTTATTCCCTTCCTTCCCTGCTGGGAGTCAGGAAAAGGCAGGGTCTTAAGTCATCCCCACCCTGCTTGGCTGCCAGAGGAGCAGCAGTGGTAGAGGAGATGTATGGAGGAGTAGCAAACTCTACAGCTGTGACACTGCTGCAGACTCAGAGCCTCAAAAAGCCCTCTTATGTCCCTGATGTGAGGAACTCCTCCTGGGCTGGCACAGCCATGCCTTATGCCTTGTCCCAGCGGGCAGCTGAGCTTTGCAAGCTCTCACTTCAATACGCATGGACGTTTGCTTCTTGTGATACTTGTTGCTTAAGGAGTTTGAATGAAGCTGAACACATTGCCATGAGCTATGCAGTTTGTCGTGCACAGGCGGAGTGGGGTAGATACGTAGTCTGTGTCTGTGGGCATGACCAGTGCCCTCTGGAAACGTATTCTTTAACTGTATTTTGTGAAACCCACTTAATCTGAATCTGTCCCACAGCATAAATGCTCCAAGTACAATGTGGATGAACAATATTCATATATGGCAGATGGTTTGCTCTTCAAGGTAATTTCCTCCGCTAACGTTGAAACTGTGTGTGATTTCAAAAAGTTGTCAATCTGTGTCATGTACTCTTTGTTCAGATGAAATACGTGACCTTATCCTCGCTGTCATTTTTTGCCACCAACTAAAACTGGTGTAAGCTGGGAAGCCGATGAACCGTGCTCTGACATTGTTAATAGCTGGAATTTGAGTAACTGCTAGTTACTCAAACTAGTACTGTAACTATAGGCAGGGCCGTAGTATAGGCAGTATAGGCAAACTAGTACTGTAACTATAGGCAGGACTATACCAGGATGTGAAATTTCTGATTTCCTGAAACAAGTAATTCATAAGTTTTATGAGTTATTCTAGGGGTTTAGAGTAATAGGATGAGGGAAAGCTTGTCTTCCACTTTGAAATCCTACTTTACTTTCAGATTTCTACTTCAGATGATACCTGGGAGAGGATGGCCATTACAGCGAAGATAGGCTTGGTGTGCTTTGCAGAACTTGTCACCTTCACTGGAAAGGCTTTCCAAGTAACGAAACCAAGACAGACTGATCTCAAACTTGTCTTGCTATGAACTGCACAAGCAGGAGAACTCTGCTTGTCCACCTACAGAGCCAGGGGAACAAATTCATAGGCTGAATGCTGCTTTCTAGTTTCACATTTTACCTTTTGGGTTTGTTTGGATTTTTTTTTTAGTTCACAGCCTTTAAGAGTTTGCTTTCGTTTTGCAGATGGTACATCGATAGATCCCCACAACACAGCGTGCTTCATAGAACTGTCCTGTCTGTAAGTATAACCTTCCTCTTGTGCCAGTGCGTCTCCAAAAAGCACGGGAAGAAAAAGAAAACCGCTATTAATAATCCTCTAGGCTGACATTTACATTTTCTTGGTATACTACATTCTCAGGGGTGTGTTCATCAGAAGGACGAACTCTCAGCCCCAGAGGAAAAGGCATTGCAGCAGTGGAGACAGAGAGTGAGTCATGGGGGCATCTCGAGCCTGATGCGAGATGGATTAATTCCTGCAACAGGCAGCATCTGTTGCTGAAGCTTGGACTCATAGTGATGTGTAAAGTGAACTTGTCTGCTGTATAATGATTTAATTTGTACACTTACTAATTGCTGTAACAGCCAGGCAGCAGGGTACTGATTAGGTGCCTTGAGTGGCGCATAGGCAACACAATAAATGGGACGAAGGAGATGTTCTCTCCCTTTGCTCAGGTGATGTCTTTCTCCAGGAAGAGACCCACTGACTTTCCACAGCATAACTTGCAGGACTGAAGAGGTAAGAACCTGGCCATCAGTTACCAGACCTGACTGAAAGTGAGTCAAATAAACTTGTTGAAATAACTAACATCCTTCCTACGAGGGACAGACACACACACAGTGTCTCCTTATGGAATAGGTGCAAGTCTTTCCGGGCATGTTCCCACTGTGAAGCATTTGCTTATGTCACTGCCTGAGCCCAAACTCACAGACCATTTAAACATGTTTCCTGAACTTTGTTCTGGCATCCCCACTTGCCGTTACTGATTGTTCCTGGAACCACTCTGGGAACAGGATGCCAGGGAGCCAGTTTGCAGAGAAGCTCGGGCAGGGCTCGGGGTGAGCCTCACCGAAATGCTGCCACTGCACTGCTCCTCCTCTGCTTCAGCACAAAGTCAAAAGGGTTGATTTAAGCCTGGCTCCCAAGACTAGGAGTAACACAAGGTACAAAAAAGAGAGCTGGTCAGCTCACCTGGTTAACAGTGACCTCCGGGGGCAGCTCTGTCATTCCTGCAGGGCAGCTCGACCCCGTCAAAGCTGTCCTGCTGAGTCAGCAACAGAAACACTCGGAGGTTTCATATAGGATTTGACCTGCTCAGCCTTTTGGATGGTGTTATTAAAGAGGGAAGAGAGGGTCACTGCAGCCCTCTTAACAGATCTACCCTTCTACTGACACAGACTCGCAGAAGATTTTGAAAGAGAAATTTATATCAAGAAGACATCTAACTTGTGAGAAAGCACTAAAAGGAGAAACCGAGATTTCAGTGAGAACCACACAGGCTATTTGCAGAAGATAGGCTACAGCCCAGATAGCTGGTTGGAAAGATCTAACTCCACAGTGCAGGATGTGTGGCCAGGCCCCAGAGAGTATTAGTCATATTATAAGTGAATGTTCAGAGCTGGCCGGAGATGAGTATAAAATACAGTATGACAAAGTTGGCAGTACTGTGCATGGAGCGTGCTGCCAGAGAGGGGGATATTACCACAACCAGCATCATCGCCCCAAGCCAGGTAAACTTATAGCAACCGAGGAGGTGAATTTGAAGTTTGTTGTAAGGAAGCAGATGTGGTGCCTCCAGAAGAGAGGGAGAAAGTGAGAGAGGAAGCTCCATCATTAACTTCTCCACTGGATGACGGTGTCAATAGAAAACAACAAGAAGCCACTGACAAACACGAGTGTGTGGCAGGAAGTGAAGAAAAACTGGGGTGTGAAAATGGCACACGCCTCAGTATCACGTCCTAATTTCCAGTGGGCTGAGATGTTGCGCTGGAGGGGCTCAGCCGCAGTGTTCAAACTCCACGTGAGCTCTCCCGTGGGCCTGGGTTCTTCCCGCCCGCCGCAGCATCCCCACGACAGAGGCTGGGATGGCGCCTCAACTCCCGACCTGGATCCTGGGGCGAGAGCCGGGGTGAAATACCAAACCAGCGATAGCTACGGTGCTCTGGGGCGCCGGAGGTGGGAAGAGCTGACCGACGGCTCTCCCGGCTCCCCCCGCCCGCGCCGTCTCCGCA
>NW_009205215.1:0-316 GCF_000690835.1 Fulmarus glacialis
TGCGGGCGGGCGCTGCCAGAGCCCGGTCGGGAGGGTCTTGAGGGGCTGCTGCGCGGTGCCCGTCGCTCGCAGCGGGCTCCCTTTAAACCTTCCTCCCGCAACCTAATTTTAGGTGCCACCTGCTGACCAGTGCTTGATTTCAAAGCTGAATTAATCTCCGAACTCAAAACGCGTCAGCCGAAATCAGCTTGTTTTACGTGGGTTCCGATCGTAATGGTTTCCCTCTCAAACATATATATTTTTTCTTCCTAATGATTCGGTGTTACGGTATTTCTCTTCCTAATGAGAGAGGCGGCTGGCTGTTCCTTAGATCGGG
>NW_009205215.1:347-24092 GCF_000690835.1 Fulmarus glacialis
GGTACAAAAGACCAATCTTCTTGCCTCTAACTGCCTATTTGCTTTGCTTTCTGGTTTTAGAAGAAATGCAGTTTGTTGTGACTCTGTTCTTGCTCCCGGTGCTCTTGGAGACGGTTAATGGTTCAGTGTCGTGGTAAAACCGATCCCATTTTGAGTCTTGTCCCCTACGTACGCCTTGCGCCAAGGCCTTGTGGGTAGGCTGGTTGATTCTATCTAAAATAGCTAAAAGATGTTTTTAAAGTTTCTTCTACCTTTTCCAAAGCATTGGGAGGAAAAAAAATACAGCAAATTGTATTTTCTTGTTCTGTGAAGATCGGGTTTTCCCTGCGCTTTTCCCTGCTGTCTCATTCAATTTGTGAAAACAGTCAGTTTTCTAGTAAATATTTTTCCCGAAATTCTGTGGGAAATATGTCAGATGCTGAGTTTAAACAGTTTTCAGTGTCGTATCTAGTGCCAGTTTATGAAGCGTTTGGTCACAGTTCTAGCCAATGGTCCTTAATTACCTGCTGCTACCACCTTGAATTATTAAAATACAAAAACTAGAGCTGATCTCTTATAGATTTTATTACTTGCATTTCTTTCATTTAGTTACTATGACAGATTAAGTTTCTTTATAACTATAGTCTTAAGTATAGCATAAAATACACCTTTTGGTTTGGAATGCATACATCAGCTGTTTCCTGGTAGGTACATATTTTCATTCAATGAACAAAGGTTCTCAATTTTGATTGTTACCTGTTTGTTAATTTGTAAGCTATTAAAAACTTGCGGATGACTTTGTTGGAACTTGGTATGATCTCCTTAATCTTCTTTTGTTCTCACTTCTTTGCAATGACCTTGGCCAAAATATACAGCCCTAAGCCTAGAATGCAAGTGTTTTGGCCAGTTGCACTAAGCAACGTTAAAACAACAGGAAAGCCTTACTCAATGGGAGGATTATTCATTAGGCATTCAGAGACAAAGTCCACGGTCTTCAAATTGTTCTGTGTCCGCATATATACTGTGGAATACACCTATGGTAGAAGTACAACCCTTAACATCTTGGCGGCTTTTTGCTCATTGGGTATTAGGAGACTGGAGGTCACTTACTCTTTATTCTCTGTAATATTTACCTTGTAACTTAAATTCCTGTGGGAGTTAAGTTCTCATCAGGCTTTAGTCATGCTGTAGCTTTACACGCAGTGTCAGGTTTCCTATTGCGTTGCTCCTATTAACTTCGGAGATCAAGGTAACACTTAACTTGTTTGGCTTTTTCCTCTCTGAGATGAAGCCTTGTATGTGAAGTTTTTTTAAGTCTGTGGGTTTTGATTTTGCTTCTTTCTTCATGCAAGAATTTCCTTATCTCGGTTTATAGCTCGTCAGTGGAAGCATCCCTGAATTATTTTTTGACTTCTGCATAATTTTAAAAATGGTCATTTCTGAGATCAATAATTAAGTCTTGATACTCTGTCTTAGAGTCCTCTATTAATGCCAGCTGTATGGACTGGATTGCAGTGTGATGTAGTGTGATGATTTTTACAGCATCACAGAACAGTTGAGATTGGAAGTGACCTCTGGAGATCATCTCATCTGACCAGAGCAGGGGCAACTAGAGCAGGTTGATCAGGACCTTGTCCAGTTAGGTTTTAAATACATCCAACAATGGAGACTCCACAACCTCTCCAGACAGCCTGTTCCAGAGTTTGATAACTCTTACAATAAAAAAAGGTGTTTTTCTTATGTTTATAAATCGAATTTCCTGTATTTCAATTTGTTCCCATTGCTTCTTGTCCTTTCCCTGGGCACCACTGAGAAAAGTCTGGCTCAGTCTTCTTTACTCCCTCCCATTCTGGTATTTAGACATGTTGGTAAGATCCTCCTGAGCCTCTCTTCTCCGGGCTAAACAATTTCAGCACCTTCAGCCTCATTGCATGCAAGAATCCCTCATCCCTTAATTTTCACAGCCCTTCTCTGGACTTGTTCCAGTAGATCCGTGTCTGTCTTGTACTTTGGAGCCCAGAGCTGGACACGGCATTCCAGATGTGGTTTCACCAGTGCTGAGTAGAGGGGAACAATCACCTCCCTTGGCCTGCTGGAAACATTCTTCCTAACACGCTTCTTTGCTTACATTGGGGGGAAAACCCCAAAACAACAGAACTTCTAAGGGTCACCTCCTTGAGCCAGTGCTTGACACTGACTCCTTGTCCCATGGTGGTGCTTTCAAAATTAGAGTATGCAATAATAATGTTTGGGTGTGGCCATTTTGGCTCACAGGATGCTAAAGTATGCTGGGGAAGGTAATTTCTGCATGGGAAGTGCATGTAGTTCACAACACAAATGGACAATACATGCATCCAGAGGTGCATTTAAGTAAGCGTCAGAAGCCCTTCAGTCAGCCCAGCCTTTTCGTTTTTAAGGAGGGAAAATGATTTAGTACATCAAATCACTTGCTTGTTGTAGTTCCCTTTTCTGAGCGTGGTTTGTGAAAGCCGTGTTGCTGTCTTAGAATTCCTGTTTCAGCTGATCTCTCAACAATATTTCCCCAAAACGCTGCAAGTCAGGTGTTTTGATACCAGCTGGTTTGACTCGCCATACCTACGTCCCTAACATGTGACTTGTTAGGTCAGTCATTTAAAATTTTATTTTTGGAAATTTCTGCCCAGAAATTTTAAGATACTGTTGTTTTGTTCACAGATTGAAGACTGACTCAGTTTTTTCGCTTGCTCTTACCGTTCAGGATGTATGGGTTGTATTGTCACAGTTGATAAGTTATCTAAAATCTCAATTTTTATTGCAGTTAACTTATAACTAATCATCCAGGTCCTATCCAAGTTTTTCCTATCTGTTAGGACCTCATCAGAAGTACACGATGAGATGCTCATGCTCTCCTCTACCCCTGGTCACTTTTGCCACTGAGCCTGTTCCTAGTTCTGCAATCAAATTCCCTAAAATATTGGTGAATGTCTAATCACAGAAGCTGCTGTGGACTTACTGTATTGGTTTACGTTAAACCATGCAGATTTTGTCATATGATCCGAAGTCAGTTAAGTCTTTTATTTTGTAAACTTACCAATGCAAGCTAGCCTGATAACAACAATTTTAAATTGCTAGTTATGCGTGCATAGAATTGCGTTGCTTTTGTTAAGTAACTGAACACAGACTTAGATAAGTATGTACTGGTAAGGTCTTGTTAATAGGCAAGGCCTTAATTGAAGCTTTTATAATTGTTGTTTACAAAGTCTGTCATTCATCACTGTCAAGGAGTAGTTAAAATTTGCATAGATATCCTCATCAGTACATGTATTTTCCTGAAGTTGCTTTGTTTTTCAGTATATAATACTGCCTATTTTCTGAGGGAGGGAGAAGGCACGACCTTTTCCAGTCCCTAACCAGGCTAATTTTCGAAGATTTTTATGTAAAGAATGATGGCTTAAGAGTTGCAGAGTTTACTCCTGTCTGAGAGAAAATTTAATTTGCTTGTCCTTTTCTTTCTTAACCAGAGTTGATGTGTGTTTCATTCCTTGTGTATGAGACCTCTCTCTGCCAGCAGCGTAAACCTTTATTGACAGATTTGTGCTGTTTCAGGAAGTATCCTTGCACTGAAAAAAGAGGTTATCACCTCTTTGAGCATCAACTAGGTTATGCGTTTAGGGAATATCAGCTTTAGAGTGTCTTGGGCGCTTTCTTTTTCTTGTGGGTTTGTTTGTTTGTTTGTTTTTCCTCGTCACCTTTCCTCTTATTACTCCTCTAACTCTGAAATAGACTTTTTGCATGTACTGTTCCTATGCCAGTGGAGCATATTGTCATAGCCAAATACAATGCCTTTAAGGAAGAATAGGGCACCCAACCTCTGGTAAAATAAGCACTTTGTTTTGTATATTCAAAGTGTTACACAAATCCAAGATAACAGCCTTCTATTTTTTTTATTTTTTCTTGCTTTTTTTTTTATTGTTTTATCTTGAGAAAGTCCTGTCTCCTGGAGGTTAGTGGCAACAGGGTTTCCTAACTGTAACTTCATACTCATTCCTCCAAATATGTACATTTAAATGGGTACATTTAAAAACCCATTATTTTTTATTTATTACCACTGGGACTGAGGGGAGGAAAACGGTTTTGTACATGTTATAGTTTTTGTTATTTTTGTAGGTGCTGGAGAGAACCTGGAAAACACGATGGCAGCCTTTCACCAGTGAGTACAAATGGAACCAATAATGCTTAAATCAGCAGTGTTCTCATTGTCTTTAGTGAGTGAGGCAATCAAGAAAGATAGGACTTCCATCAGTTGTTTGGGGTACAGTGTCCTGTTTCTGAAAGTCATCTCTCCTTTGGATGGCTTCTGTGGCTTGCTAAACGTTACTCCAATTTCAACAAGAAGGAATTGGGATACCACAAACTATGTTTTGTACACAATAACGTGGTAGACTGACAACTGGAAATAAAACTCCTGAGGCCCGATTCCTTCTGTGCTAGCTAATAAAACATGAAATGATACTGCTTCCATGTATAATGGCGATTGCTTCCATTAATTTATTTATCGTTATAAAGCTATTTTTCGTAACTAATATCTGTTTTTTCTCGATACATTGATGTTTCTCAAAAGGTATTTCAGATCATAGCCTATACCAATATGCTAATTAGCATACAAGGCTGGATTTCAGGAAGTCTGAATCTGTTGACTGCTATTTCGGCTGTAAGCAATTCTCTTAGATATTCCACAGTTTCATGGTATTCAGTTCCCTCCTCTATATAGAAGGTTAATAATTTGTCTCCTAGAATTACTGTGACTGAAATCCTAACGTGAACTAACTTTTAATATACCATCTGTAAAGCTATTAAAAGTGTTTGTGTTATGTTTTTTCCCTTCATACACATATTTCATTTGCACAATGTGTGAAAGCCTCTTATCTAGGGGTTTAAAGTGGAGTTGGTACTGGAAAGCCTTTTAAGCCTCCAGCATTTAAGTAGAGAATTCTAACAAAGTTCTAAAAGGCATTTGAAAAAGAAGCATATCTAAAACTCCAGCTGCCAATGAGCAGTGACCAAATTATGTAGGCTTCTCTTTGTTTTGTTTGGGTTTTTTAATTTGCTTTGTGCTAAGTAGCCTCATCAGTTTGCACATTTCCTTGCAGACTGAGGAGTGCCAGCTTTCCCAATCAAACAGTGCTATTGAAAGTACTGCAGTATTTTCTATCTCCATGGAAGCTTAGCATAGTTTTGTGGGGTTTTTTTCCTGCTGGCCTGCCTTTTTTCAAGTCTGCTACCACAGTTTCTGGAAAGTGCTTTTTTTTTTTTTTTTAACCATTTCTTAATTTTCATTTAGTATCATACTGGTTTCATATGTATAGGGCTCTTACAAAGAAAGTTATACCATAACCTATTTTTATTTCATTCCCAGAAGTAAGCTGTAGTACTTAGAGTAGGGACTGTGCTAGGAGTCAAATAATGTTTTGTGATAATACAGACATTTGTCTGACTCTCTTCTGACCATTTAAAGTATTTTACAACTATAGTGATAACAAATGTGCTGAGGTCTACTTTTTTAACTCAATAGCAAAGTTCAGTTACTTGTTTTGAAATTGTCTTGGCTGAATAATAAAAGCATATTACTTCTGCAGAAAGCAGAGTCAGAGCGATTACTTTGCATTAGGCAGTAGAAAGTCTTCTGGCTTCCTCTGTGGAGGGGTAAAGGCTTTGTCCTTCCCATCCGCTCATTCCCATCTCCACTGGTAAGCCAGCAAAAGGAATTGGGTAGAATACTGGTGATCTGCATGGTGAAAAATCAGCTGGATTGGCTCAGACGGCTGGTATGAGGTAATCAATTTACAATCCATCAGATTTTGCATGAAGCCAAATAGGGCGTGCCTGCAAGAGCTGTTTCTGCAGGTTTGGACAAGCAGGCATGTTTGACCATTGATGTAGTTGAATGCGAAAGAGAATGCTTGTCTGCAACGTAAGACCTACCCCCTTGTTTTTGCTTTGTTGACAGTAACGTAAGTATTGACAAGCAAATAGTTTTACTTACGCTATTTACACTTTAACAGTGATTGGAGAATATTTAATACTGTTGCATGATAATGAAGAAATTATTCTAGTAATATATAAACTAAGTGTATGGGGGGCGGGGGGAGGCCTTCTTGGTAATTTCAAGTTCTATACTAGCTTAACTTAAAAACATTCTGTAAAGCAATTATAAGCTTTTTGTACCAAAGACAGTATTTTTTTTTGTTTGCATGGTAAAATCCCTAATAGATTTTTTGGGCTGTAATCATGTTATACTGTATTTAAATGCTTCTGTGGTGGTTTTAGTTTTTAAAATAATTGATTTTTAGCTGAAAGAGACACTTGCAGTGTCTTAAAGTATTTGGGGATCTGGCATAAAAAATGTCATAAGAATTTAGTTACGAGTTTAATTGTCCCTAATACAGGCATGGACTTTAGCATTGTCTTGACAGGAAGCTACTAAGTAAACTCTCCAGATACTTTTCTCATTGTATTTCCTTTTCTTTTATGAACATACTTGGTTTAGACAGAAAGCTTTAAACACTGTAGTTACAGCAACAAAAGTACGTGGTCAGTTTAGTATTTATAAACTTTATACATTGTGCTACATTAGGCCTTGCCTAATGGAATTTAGTTTCCAAGGTAAAGCTTTTCTTACATATTTCCTGGTATGCCCTTTTACTTGAAAACAGTTGGGAGTTAAACACAAGCAAAGAGCTCTATCATCCTAATTTGCAAATGTGAGTCTGCTTCACAGCTTGAGTTCTGGAGCAGTTGGATCTGGATCCAACACGTTCTTCTGAATCTGGAGAACATCTGGAGTCTTCTCTGGAGCAATGTAGATTTGACGTGTTATTACAGAGCTGCAGAACAAACTGATTTCCAGCTGAAAAAACGCAGCACTTTAAGGAAGCTTATTTAGCAGCAAGCTGCTAGTAAGAGCCTGGCAAATTCTCAAATTTGTTAACAAGGCAAGTTGTTGTTCTCCTTTTTCCATGCAGCATCAGTCCTGAATTTCTTAAGCAGTAAGATTTCTAATAAACTTTGCTAGTTAAATGATAATATGTGGTACTAGATGGGAACGTCTTCTACAAATTTGGCAAATCTCCTGCAGCATATTTGGAGATGCTTTTCCTCAGGAGGAAAAATGACACAGAACAGGCTGTGTATCTTCCATGTGTAACAGGATTTTGTTCCTCTCCTAATTCTTAATTAGCAGCACTGGAAAACAGTTAGCAAATTGGTTTTAATTTGACAACCCCCTTCTTGAACATTATCCCAGCTAGACCAGAAATTGTGTTAACACTTATGGGAGTATGTTCTTTTTTTTTTTTTTTTTTTTTTCTGTTATGGCATTTATGAATGTTTATGGCATGTCTGTACTTCAGCAGTCAGCAGTAAAGCCCTCTTCTTAAGGAAAAGGCTGTTTCTGAAGTCGCAGAGCTTTGGGTGCAGTATAGACTGTACTCATAGATGTTACACATTTGTTTGTAGGTGGATAAAAAGAACAGCCCAGTGTTTTGAAGGAAGTGTTCAGACTTCAGGCTGGGACTTTTAGCTGTCTGCTGGAATGATACCTTCTGAGTATCTTTTCTAATGAAATGAGCAATTCATTTCTCGTTGGAATAAAGCTTAGTTTTTCTGTTCTGGTGTGAGGTTTCTTGTACTTATTTTTCATCAGCATTATTAGTACTTTCTGCTTTCTTTACTCCTCCTATGAGTTAAGTTTATGTAGAATGGATTTGGGATTGGATTAGAACTTTTCAAAGCAGCAGAGTGGAACAGAAATAGCTATTTTTCTTTGAAAAATATGACTGGGTGTTTTAGTGATTTTTTTTCTTTTTTTTTTTTTTTTTAAATTTAAAATTAAAACTTTTTCATTAAAATAATAATAATTTTTTAAATGTAGTTTTGCTAGGCCAAAATCCTGAAAGCACCATTGCTAATTTCCTGATCCTGATCCATTCCTGATTAACTTAAGTTAAAAAAAGCTTTCACATCCCTGTCATTTGTTGTTTATGCTTACCACAAAATTGATTACTTCTTCTAAAAGAGCTCTCTTCTTCCAGTGGTAATGTGCTGATACTAACAAACATCACACTCAAAATTCTGAAACAATACTTTAGAAGTAGGTTTCTCAATACTGAGGCAGTAGGCTGCAATCGACAGGTGTGTTCCTTGATTTCTATGGAAGATGGAGCCAAAGCTCTGTCAAAGCAAATTCAAATCCCATCTCTGATTCATATGTTTATTCTTGCATCAGCTTTCCCACTGCAGCAGTTATTTGCTTCTTGCTTTGCAGTAAGATTGTGAGGATTCATTGCATCATAAAGCATTTAAAGTACCTCCACTGAGATTAGTTTAATTGAATAACATGTATGTGTTAGGTTTGGATCTGTGTGAAATACACATGTGGTTCACGGCAGACTTCTTTGCTTCCAGTGCGGTTAATATAGGAACAGACATGTTGGAGCTAGATTGTCACTTGACGAAAGATGAGCAAGTGGTTGTGTCCCATGATGAGAACCTGAAGAGATCAACAGGAGTTGATGTCAACATATCTGACCTCAAATACTCTGTAAGTTGAAGAAAAAGTTAGTGCGAGATGATGTTTAAAAATGCGTTTGTAGAGTGGCTGGGGGGAGCAGAAAGGTTGTGTACCTGTGTGTGTATGTCTAGCCTCCAAAATCTCAGTAGAGGATTCATGTTGTCTTGCTAAAAAAACAAAGTTAACTAGCTCCCTGTGTAGTCAAGGGAGAAAAACCGGCACATTTCCAGAACGCGTTTAACTCTGTCCAATAGTAGGTTGGATGAATAGCTTTCTGGAGGTGGGCCTGTTTTGCCATACTGATGACAAAGGAAGCTTAGTCAACAAGCTCCTTCTCGTATGACCAGCTTTTTATTGGGAGAACCGGTAGATGAATCCCACCTGCATTGACAGTTTTAAAAGCCTGTTTTACAGGCTGTCTTTCCATCTGATATTTAAGTGGAATTTTCAGAATTTTCAGACAGGTGTCTGGAAACGTCTTGCCTTACTCAGCTACAGGTAACAGAAGTCTAAGAATGCCAAATAGCTCAAGTAAGAATGAACACGGTGCTTGTAAATCACTTTTTGGGCAAGAAGATTTAAAAAAAAATACAACATTTTTGTCTTTAAAGATAACTTACATGGCTTATGAATTATAATTTTTTTGTCTTTTTCAAGAAAAGTCACGATTATATACCTGCATTTGAATTAGTGTTCCACTTCCCTTTATTTTTAAGGAACTTCCACCATATCTCTGCAAGTTGGATGTCACATTTCAGAAAGGTAAGTCTTTTGCCGTTTCTATTTACAGTACCAGTAACTAATTTTCCATTATTGTAGTGTGGTAATTTCTTATTTTGGCAAAGGGAGTAGAAAAGTGGATTTGCTTCTATCAGTATCTTGATAAGAGAAGTTTTAAGAGGAAAATATAATCCTAGCTTTAGAAACCAAAATACATTTTTTTCATACCAGTTGGCAGTGATTAAGTTTAAGATGTAAGATCTATTTTTCCAAGTAAACATTTCAATTGTTTGCTTGTCTACTTCTTGCAACTGTTGTCCAGTTCCCTTGTGAGATCTTCAGAGGGTGCTGATTGAAAATGTGGTGTTCTGAAAAACAACGAGAAGGCAGAAGAGAGTTTCTTTACAACTCAGATGCCATTGTGCTGGTGCACTCTGGGCTTGAAGTACTACGAGATGTCAGATAATATAGGCATTTACAGAAGGGTGAATGGAAAGAGTAGTAGTTACTGTATGTATGACTTAAAGTTCAGTACCAGTGTTGCTGCAAGAGAGAAAACCTAGAAAAAGATTAACCTGTTTTCTTGCGAAAACTGTGGTTCGTGGGACTGTAATTTGAATAAAGCATACAGGCTAAAATTGGGAGCACTTACGCCTAGAAAAGGCTACTGGAGATGATATCAGATGTGTTTGCTTGCTTGAGGGGCTTTGTGACTATCTTGTGTAGTCTTTCCATATTTGAATTGCCCAGCAAGCAAATTTTGTGTTAAACATTTCTGTTCAAAATTGCAAAATACTTAAAATGCAGCAAGATTAAATCCATGACATGTTATTTTCACACGTATGTATCTTTTGTTTATGTACAGTAATACAAAGAGATGGCAAGAACCTTCAGTTAATTCCCTGGAGCCACAAGCAGTTTCAGACAATAAAATTTGGGGGGTTTGCTTTCTGTTCCCTCTACTCATTATGCTTCTCCAGTAAATTTTCCTAGAAGGAAAAGTTTTTCTCCTTTGGTCTTGTTTCATATTAATCTCATTGCATTTGGTATGTGGTAACTGAGCCCGTGTTTGCTATTTTAGGATTTTAACAATGTCTGCACTCCTACCGTTGCTAAATAATGACTGAATTTAATGAAGTTCAAACCTAAATATGCAATATGCTCAGGGCGTTTTCATTATGGAATTGAGCTTGTCATAATTAATTACAACTATCCAAGTGGAATAATTTTTTTTTTTTCAGTTTAAAAGTGTGCTAATTCTAGGAACTTTTTTTTTTAAATTTTAAGATAACAAGTGCTCTGACATCTCAGCTTTTATCTATGGTGTATTAAAAATGGTCACAGCAGTGACAACTTTCTTGTTTCCCCAGAATGTCACTGCGAGGGAAAAGACAACCGTATTCCACTCCTGAAAGAGGTGTTTGAGGCATTTCCACAAACTCCTGTCAACATTGACATCAAAGTGAACAACAATGTGTTGATCAAAAAGGTACATGAAAATCTATGCTGAACTGAGACTGAATGTCATGTAATGATGAAATTCCAAAAGAAAAGTTTCTTGGAGTTGCTAACAGTCTGTGACACTAAAATCTGTGTTCTTGGACAGCTTCATTCTTCACATGTTATATCTTGCTCCATGTACAAGGTAATACAGAAGACAGAAGTGATCTTGTGCAAGATATTCAGCAAACAGCTCTTTACTGACCGTTTATCTTGACATGAAGCCGGTGCTACACTGCTAGACACATGTTTGGTTTGTACTTCATATGAAGGGTCGACTTATAGACTGTTGCCTACCAAAGCATCATAAAAACATGATGTCAGTGTAAAGATCAGTGTTCATTACAGAAAAGGAGATCTGCTTTCTGTCAGATACTATTTTGCCATCTCGTTCTCTTAAATTCTCTAGGGGTTTGGTTTTTTTTTTTTAGGTATAATGGTCTTTCTTTTTATCTGTTGACCTGAACACCTCTCTCTCTCCAGTCAAAGCAGCACAATCATCTTAAGATGGGAGAGAGCACAGAAGAACTTTCTTTTCTGTAATGACTTACGTAGTTGAAAAGTAACAAGTAGGGTTGCAGTTAAATAATTCTGCACATAATTTTCAATGAATACATGTTAGGGTTCTGCTTTTTTATATTGCAGGTTTCAGAGCTGGTGAGTCAGTATAAGCGAGAGCATTTGACAGTATGGGGGAATGTCAGTTATGAGGTTGTATCAAAGTGTCTTAAGGAGGTAAGAATGGGTCCAGCTACGCTTTGTTCTTGCCTGCTTGTTACTGTGTGGTGACAAAATGTACAGAAAAGTACCCTGTAAATCAAGATCTAGCCAGCTATGCCAGACTTTCAGATGTGATGAGAAATTTTGCACTTAGATTGTGTTCTACTTACTACGTTGTTACAATAAATCAAGCACAGTTAACACCCATATACTCTGCAAAAAAATACTTGAGGAATTAAGCTTAATCATGTTTTATTCTTGTTCTATAAAATATAGGGTGTTAGGATTTTATGTCAGGAAGTCTTAGAGCCTGTTTTGCACATCATTCATCTAGTACAAAAGCAATTTTTCTAAGGATTGCTTATTGTGTGTTTCTTTTTGTGAAAATAATGGATTTGGCTGCTAGTTGACACACAGTTATATTGGTATAAAGCTGTTTTATTGCTATAGATTCTATTCCTTTTTGTGCTGAGGAATTGTACAATTTAGAATTAAATTAAAATTGTGCTTAGTCCAAGGGAGTTATGCACCTGAGTGAAACTGATCTAGTTGAGAGTACAGATATTGTTCTGATTTATCTGTGCAGGACAACACACTATTTCCTACCTGAACAGCAGTTATATTTGTTCATTTTCGTAGCATCGGTGCCCAAATGTTTTGGTTCATAAACCAGCATCTTTAAAAATGTGTTGTGAAGTGAATTGGTGTGATATCAAACTGTAACAAGTCCTGTGCTAAAGCACAGCTTGTTCTTTGTGGTAATACTAGTCTAAGACAAAATGCTGCATAGTGTCATGCAGTCTGGAAAGACGATGAAGGCAGGTAACGCAGTACTGCAACTTGTGAAACTTTACCTTTTCAGGTCCCAGTGCTCCTTGAGATTGTGTAAAACTTTTGCTTGGATTACAAGCTACCATAAAGAGTAATTTAAATTCAGTGGCAGGCATATCATAAACAGTTGGCAGCCTAATCTTTAGGCTAAACTTTAAACATGCATTGATCAGTAAATTTAATTGCAACAGATTCAGCAATCTACCAAGGTAATTTAGAATCTTTCTTTCCTGGCTCCTACAGAATGCTGACATTCCCATCATCTTCTGTTTGCAACGTGTCCTCCTGCTTCTTGGCCTGTTCTACACTGGTCTGCTGCCATTCATTCCTTTCAAGGAAGAATTCTTGGAAATTCCCATGCCTTCAATCATCCTCAAGTGAGTGAGAGCCTGTCGGTGGGTGCTGCACTGAAATGATAGTAAAACAAGTGAAAGATAATGCCAGCTTGAGCATTGGTTTAGTCAGTATCCTCGGGCTGAGGATACTGTTTTGTTAATTTAGGCACTTTTGTATATTCCTAAGAGAAAGCTATGCAGATCTTCTGCTCCTCTGTATTTAACCTGTCTCTAGCCAGTTACTCAGTTGTTAGTGTGGGGTGCCTGTGTGTATCAGTGTTTCCTGTAAATACCGCCTTCACGGAGCTGCCTTTACAATGCAGCTTGTGCTGATGTCATCTAGATAGTAATATGTAGCAGCACTGTACAAATAACTGATTCTTGCACTTTTCTCCCTCTTTCTTGAGAACAAATTAGTCTGAATAAGGCCAAGAGGCAAGTCATAATAGGGTGGATATGAGATTTCACGTGCTCTTTACTTTACTCAAAATGCTGCTGAATAACCATCTCTGCTGCTTCTCTTATATGTAGCACATTTCTCTTGTGTAACCCAATTCTAAGTCACCGTCCTAGACAGTGAAATTACTGCTCTAATTTGAGAAACTGCAAGATTAATTCTTCATGTTCCTTTTGCAGGAACATCTCAAATAACATTTTAATCTGTGCTCTGGTAATCTTTTTTCTTCCTCTTCCTCAACAGGCTGAAAGAACCACAGAAGATGACAAGAAGCCAGAAATTTATTATCTGGCTAGCTGACACGTAAGATTTTAATCTTCTTAAATTTTTATTTATATTTTGCCTATATAGTAGCAGTTGGCTCAAGCAACTAAAACTAGCTATTGCTATAGCTACTTGTTATGTTGTAATTTTTTTCAGCTTCTTCTAGCTTTATTGTCAGTGCAGTGTAAATCATATTCAAATCTTACGTAGGTGTTCCTGTACGCTTTTATTTTTCATACGCTAAAACATCCTGAGGTGCAGTAACAGTGGGCATTATTCCAATTTAGTCTATTTAGTTTCTGTCGTGTGTTCAGTTAATTAGCATACAAGTAGATTCAGAATGCAGTTTTCATGTTTCATGGAATTGTGACTGTTTTCGTAATGTTGTCAGAGGAGATATTGTTTGGCTTACGTGCAACACTTTGCATTTTAAGAATATCTGTGCTTCAGAGGAAACTTAGTTACATGCTTTCAGAGGTTGACCGTGATTGCAGTAAGTGTCTTCTGGCTCTTGCTTCTGTGTCTGACATCTGTTAGTTTGATTTCTTGAGTGGCCAGTAGAGTTTTCATGTCTCCTGGTGTGAAAGATAAAATCTCTTCTGAAAGGAATTGATTCATTGGACATGGTACAGGGTACCTGTACAGTGAAGGAGGAGTCTGCTGGATTTTGATCTTCAGAAGAGTTAATATAGCTAATGCGAATTTCTGGGTATCTGTGTTAACCAGTCTTGAGTTGCTTGAACTGAAAGTTTTCTAATCACTTTCTTGTGGAAAACATTGAATCTAAATGCTCTGTGGAAAATTTGTTACAGAACATCAGCAGACACTGAAAATTTCACATATACTTCAAGTTCTTAAATAATATCTCCTTTCTGCAGATTGCTAATGCGGAAAGCACTTTTTGACCACCTCACTGCTCGGGGCATTCAGGTACAGTGTGGCAAAGCTAAAGGAAATGTGCTTTTAACCTAGTGAGAATTTGAACCAGCCAGATATGGCCCTAAGATGGGTTCATGTTGTCCCCAATGTGTTCTGCTGTGTTGCTAGGATTATAAGTTACTTTTTCGTTCCTGAGGAATAGCTTATGCCGTTATATTTGCCGTTCTGTAGTTGCAAAGGAAGAATTGTATGCTTGGAAAAAGACTCTTTAATTTAAATCTCTTTAAGATTATTTTTTTCCCCACTTCAAACTTAAGCCTACAAAATCTGCTAAACTGCTTGCTTATTTTGGGCTTTTCACAAAATAGTATTTTGACTTTTGGAAATACCTGATGTCTCGGTTAACAAAATGGAGTTGGAGTCACCACTAGAAAATGTCCCCTTTTGGAGGGCGAGGGGAAGGAAGTTGATATGTTTGTGTGCATGTCTTTGGCGTCACAGTGTAATCATTTATCATTTTAAATATATGCGGCATCGCCTCTCTCACACAAAACAATTTAGGTCAAAAGTCACCTTTTTTTTTTAATGTGAGTATTTCCTGTAATAATTTGTCTCTCTATCCCATCTCATAGGTGTATATTTGGGTACTGAATGAAGAACAAGAATACAAGAGGGCATTTGATCTGGGAGCAACCGGAGTGATGACAGATTATCCAACAAAACTTAAGGAGTTTTTACACAATTATCCAGTGTAGAGGAAGAAAACCAAGGAAGTTCTTGCAGAATAGATTGTGAGCCAAGGATTTTCTTCATTAAAAAAAAAAAGAATTTGAGCAGCATACACAGATCACTTTGTTTGAAAGATGTAATTGGATGATCTATTACCTTGTTGTCAAGTTGCTACCTAATGTAAAGGTTGTCTATTTATTTTAAAATTTTAATTACATAGTTTACATTTGTAAATAGCTCATTTAGCAACAGCACACTTGACAAGTAGTGATGACTAGGGAGAAAGTTGCTGGATAGGATACCTGTAGATAATAAGCGTTATTTTACCTGTCACAAGTGTTCCTAAGCAGATGTCAAGACATGTCAGTTATTCTAGTTATATTCTAGTGGGCAGAAAGGAAAGAATTTCTGAAAGTGTACCCTATGTGTATGCATTTCTTGTGTTGCTTTCAGTTTTCAGGTAACTCATAGGGCAAAAAAGAAAAACAATGCAGAGGAGAAATAGAAAGCAGAATCTGTGACTAGCCAGATAGTTTAGCCTGTGAAGTGTAGTCAGTAAAGGCAGTCACTTTTTTACCAAAATTAACTCACTTGGTCAGTATAGATTTACTCAGTTATGTTGAATGTTGAGCTTGATTTGCAACTGTATTTAGACGGCTTTCTGATGTGATGGTAATACTGTGACTTATTGGTCAAGGTCTAAATACAGCATTTAAGCCAGGATCTAGGTTTGCCCCTGGTTCTGATCTGCCTGTCAAGCTACCATGGCATGGCAGTAGCTAGCTTTCCAGCAAGGAAGATTGCACTTATTATAGATTACACTTACTTCAAAATAGTCTTTTCATAAAGGAAGCCAATGTTAGAAATCTTTTGCACATTTGTAGTTCTAACATCTGTTGGCTTGATGAATGGGAAGTTGTTTTTAGGGTGAGGGACCAAAGACGACTTAAGTTTGGTCAGGAGTTTCAGGAACAAATTAAAATGTTCCCATTAAATTAATTCACCCAAAGCAGATTTATGTGTATACTTATAAAAGGAACACGTGTCAATCTAGGATGTGTGTAAATTTTAGTCTTTTTCTCTCCACAAAAGTACATTCAATATTCATTAAGTTTATGTGCATGGACATGGAAGGTAACTTTACTGGCAAAAGCTAGGAAACACCAAGCGTGATGGAATGGGGTTAGATAGGAAGATATTTCTGGAAGCTTACGTCCTGTTCTGTCATTGTGAACAGGTGTTATATATGTGTCAAACAGATTGGAGCCTGCAATGCCTGCGTGCTTTGGTGTTGTCATGTTAAGTGGTAGGGTTTTCCAGAAAGAATTTGATTACTGTAGCCTAATTATACACAATGACATGTATAAAGCTCAGTCATTTAATCATCAGATACTGCTGGAATAAAACTATTGTTTAGTGATAGTATCTACTTCTTTAAGGAACTTCATGTGAAAACAGTGGATCTTAATAAATATAGTAGCCAGATGCAAGAGTATATTTACTGCAAGGTATACTCACTGTTATTAAAACTTTTAAAGTAAGTAATTTTTTTCCCTTGCTAGCACCGATTTGGAAGGGCTTGTTTCACTCCACTGGCTGCTGTGCCATACTTGTAATTGTGGAGCGTCTTCGCTTTTTCATTATGGCTGTCAGTAGGCTGTCAGTGTTAGAACATCAAGTCCATCTGGATGGATAATATTTGTTTCTGCATTGTAATTCCGTTCTGAGGAACATTTCTATATGGATGAAGTGGAAGAAACCACTGCATTTATGATTTAAGTGAACATGTGATGATGGTGGCAAATGAGTTCATGGTGTCCTTCTAAATATCTGCCTGGTTAAGATAGCTGTAGATTCAATTTCCTCTTAATTTAATCAGGCTTGTTGCTTGCTGAATGCAAGAGAGGAAAATGTAACTTCCTAACTGTTCATAGGAAAAAGGATGAAATGATTTATTATGTGCTAAGCTTCTTGTTTCCCTTTCAGACCAGTTATGTCTGGTCAGATAACTGCTAATAATCAGTCTAGTCATAGTTATGCCTGCTTTCTAGTAATCACAGAATAGTTATAGAATAGGCTCCATATGCAGCTCAGTAGGTAAATGAAAAACTTCCACCCTTTCTGTCTTAATTCGGTTTACTAGTCAGTGTGTAGCTCCAGATAGGGTTTTTATGCAGTGTGGTTTTCTTCAACTCAGTTTCATTGCTATTGAATTTCCAACACGCACACCTATATGAAGATGTAAATATAATTCTGGTTTTAGACAATGCTACCAAATAGCACTTATACGTTAAAACTTTTTTTATGCTAGGAAAAGCTAAGTTTTAAAATACCAGTCTTGATTTCTGGATTTGATTTCTCAAGGGACAGGTGATGGCTTAGTTTCTCTCTCAAGTTTCCCTCATCACTGCATAAATAAACTATTTTGCTTTATTCTATATTGAATGACAAAACACAGTTACTGAAATGACAAACTTAATTTTTTAATTTCATTTTAATCTTTTTCCTCTTTCTCTTTAGCAGTGGTGTTGGAAACTTCTGCCTTCAAAGATGCTCAACACATTTTTCAAGTACTAGTCTTCCTACATCTGATGTAGCTTTTGACTGTGCTATTTATACATGATCTCTCTTTGATAAGTCTACTACTTAATATCGGAAATTTGAATCATGGGAGGGAAGGGGTTCAGTGCCGGAGAAGCTGCTGAATTTATTCAGTCACTCATTTGAGCTTTAGTACAAGAGCTAAAGTTTGATCTCTTGAGACAGATAATGTTGCATGGGTGAGGCCATGAATCCAAGCACCAATGCACAGGGCTTAGGCCATGATAACTGTTTGTAACAAAATGATGGAATTGAGGTAACTGTAGAATGTTCTATCAAATCATTGTTTTGAATATTCCAGAACTTGCTGTGTGATTTTTTTTTTTATTTTTTTTTTTTTTTTAAACCACTTGTACACAAAAGCATTTGTTGAGAACTTGCACAGCTGTCCAGGAGGATGTTCAGTTAATCTCTCTCTCCAAGGAGGGATTCTTTTCGGGTACTTTTAACTCTAAATATTGTTTAACACTTAATGTGTTCTCAATCCTATTGCAAAATATTTTATGTATGAAGGATGATGCATGTATTCCATGCACTTTTAATTTGCAGAAAGTCTTGTGGACCTCTCTAGCTCCAAAGCTATGAAGTATTTTTTTTCTTTTCTTGTAAAGAAAGATTCATGCTTTTGAAATGTTGACACATTAAAACATCTTTGCTCATAAAAGATCTAAAACTAAACACATACTAATTGTGACTTCTTTGCCTAAAAATATAATTTCTGAGATTATGATACTGTATTTATAGTGTAGTAAACATTAAACTTTCGATGGTGATCTTTTTATGTGGATAGAGTTGCTGAAAAGAAGGGGGAATATTACATACTCTGAACTTCTAAGAAATTTTTGGCAATGACGTTGGTTTTCTCTTACAGTAATCATAGTATCTGCAACTATGCAGTTAAATGAAGCCTGCAGAGGACTTAAGCCTGCCTTGTCCATGTGCAAATGAACTTTTAAGTAAAACTTTTGAAGTCAATTCCAATTTTATTTTTCTACAATTTCTTTTAAAACAGAAACAGTAGTAGATAAACTTGATCAACAGTAGTAGATGATCAGAAGTGGTCTCCATATGCGATGCTAGAATGTAGATGTAGAGAATTCTGCCGGTTCAACAATGCAGTATGTGCTGCTGCTTCATTGCTTCCAAGCAAAGGTCTGTCTGCAGAACAGGCATCGCATGCTTCAAAGCAAGCAGTGTGCATCTGAAAATTCAAATAATTAAAATTTAAGGTTGGAGAAGAGTAGGAAGGTGTACAAATTAGATACTAAACTCTTGAAATTTTACTGTATGTTATTCAGCTTGAAGTAGACGGGTCTTGTGTAATAATGGTAGGGGGAGAAACAAGGGTGAAGATCCACGTGTCTTAACTATAACAGCATGCCAGGAGAGCCGATTCTGCGTATATGTTTTTGGCATCAGCATCTTTCAATGTAAAGAACTGGCAAATCCCGTCTACTTCTGTAGGATTGTAGCACCTTTAACTTAAAAAGGAGTCTGTAGTTCTGTGTGGGTGAAATGAGCCAAGAAATGCTGCTTATTTTAATAATACTTTGAGAAGTATTACATATGCTAGTGTTTTGGATAGCCGTGCTCAAAAGTAATTGTGTAAGTGTGAGAGCATTGGCCTTTGCTTTGCACTTCAGCGTAAAAATGGCTGTCTGCATCAGAGCTGCTTTCTAATTACTTATTTTTAGAAATCATGATCCTTAATTCCTAAGCACAGTAATGCGTGCCTAAATAAATACCAGCTTTTTTGGTTGGGGGAAATGTCTTCTTTTTTTAAGCATATTGTTTGGTGTTTATCCAATTTAATGATTGATGGCCCAATTCTGGCAGTGTTATAAGAGTGTATGTGCACCTTTATAATATTACAGGTCGGGTTTTGAAAACACTGACAAAATCGTCTTACATAGCCTGGTTCTAGACATCAGCTCTGACCTATAATCAGGCTCATCAGTTTAATTACAGAATGTAGCAGTTCACAGATGTGGAGGATATTGTATCCTGTCTATGTATGTGTATGATACCTGAATTGAATGGGGGAAATGAAAATGTTCGGTTATCTGTGCGTGTAAGATATGGTAGCAGAGGAGCTGGCCTGAGATTGAAATGAGAGCCTTCATTGTAAAAGGGCTTGATATGCTTTTTTCAGTTGGTTAATAATCATAGTTTTCTATTTGGTCTCTGTTGGAAATCATAAATATCTGATAATTTAGACTTAATTTAAAAACCTACCTTACTGTGGCCCTTGAATTATCCTGAAATACCTTTCTGTAATGTCTCAAGGACACTTTTCGTTCTAATTATCTCCCACACACAGTCTTCTACCCTCTCACTTCTATAGAAGACATATGCAAAAGATTGTGATCAATGAGTTAGAGAGTATAAAAGCCTTTGACAGTTGACAGGTATCTGCTGCTGAACTGGGGACAGCCAACTAGCTATGTTTTGAATATGTTCATATTAACAGGTACTCCACCTGTAGCAAGTTTCTGTACAGTGTTGTGTTGGGTGATAGGTTGCTATAAATATGGTGCTCTGATACCTATGTTTTTTGTCATGATAAGCAGGTTAATGTTCCCTCTAGTCCTAGAGGTAAATTTCCAGCTTTCCTGCAGGATTTCCGTTAAATTACATTAAATATTGGGTTTTAAGGTCAAGTGTAATTTTAAAGCCTCGAGGCTTCATATTAGGTAAGAGAGGTGAAGTGGGTTTTTTGTCTGTAACAGTATTTAGTAACTTTTAAAGGATTTTGGCAGGCTGATGAGAGGATTTCCCAGATTGCTCTGGGCAGTATTTTATTTCTTACTACATGTTCTAAATGGATAGTAAACCAGAACAGGGAATTGGGAAGCATTAATGAATATTCACCTGTCTTTTAACATGGAAGGTATTTGTCTATGAATATGTCATGTAACCTATCATAAATCTGCAGTACTAAGACTTGATACTCAAACAGAATATTCAGAAGAACTTAACACTTTATCCAAATCAAGAAGGCTTGAGGTGCAGCTATTTTCATGTGTTTTCAGGATATACTTTTCTACGTTGGTGAGCAAGATCGCTGGTTGTTGGTAGAAATCTCAGAGATCCTGGTTTGTGCCTGGAATTTCCTGCGTGCGTGGAGAATGGATTATTTTCCTGGCTGTGTAGAAAAAGCCACAAAACCTTAACAAAAGCAGAATGTCCCCGGGGCCGGTTCCTCCTGTCGTCCTCCCACCGGCCGCGGGAGGCCGCCACAGCCCTGCGAATTTCTGCTGGTTTTCAGCAGGGCTCTGTCCTTGCACACACAGCTCGTCCCAGTAGTGAGAGTCGGTGGGGAAACCGCAGTGCAGAGCTGGATTAAAAGTAGATGCTCGTTCAGTTACGGATTCCGAGTTTTGCCACGGTTCTGGGGCTAGTAAAGCTGGACAGTGGATTTACGGGTGGTCTAGTTCCTCATTGTAAGATGCGGAATATTGCCGTGGGAAGTAAGAAGAGTGATCAGCGCGCTGTGGATAGTGAGGGTTTTACAGCTTCGCTGTCAGATAACTTGGTGATTTTGGGGGCAAGATGAAGCACTGGGGAATATTTGCTGTTTTGTTTTGGACCAAAAATAGTGGTGCTGCAAGTGGGGGAAAAAATCCTGCTGTTGATAGATGAAAGCACCTTTCTTTGATCTGAAGTACTTGAAGATGTTGTTTCCTGATGTCTGTGAAAAAGTTTGAAGTATCCTCACTTCACAAATAAAGAAGAAAGGCAATATTAGGCGAGATACCTTGATTACTAGGCCAGTAACACCAGTGACAAATAAAATTTGGGAGTGCTAAGAAACTGAGATTTTTATCAGATTTTAAGTACCGCTTAATTCTAATGCAGCACTAAAAATGTTGAGGCAGTATCTCGATGAGTGATGTGATACTTTCTCCCTTCTTTGTGGAGTAGCAAAAGTTAGCCCCAGTCAGTGATGTTTTATCCATTAGGCTTTTCTATTCTAATTGATAATAAAAGTTGAAACTGATGTCAGACACCTGAGGGAAACAACTAGCTGTGCTGTTCAGGCTCCAAAAAATGGATGCTTGCAAGTAGAGAAATGAAAAATCCGGCTTAGCTGTTTAGTTGAAAGCTAAGCTGTCAAATAGGTTAGATCCAAAATTCAGATTTTTTAAAAAATACTAAATTTCTCAAGAGCTTAGACCAGTAAAAGTATTCATGATGCTGATTAAGCTGTGCTCACAAAGTTTGCAACCAAACTCTGTAACGCAGAATCAAATGTGAAAACGTGACTTGAAGCTTCAATGAGAAAGTCACTAGGACCCAACTAGCATTTTATTTTTCAAAAGTGAGTGAAATGCTGCTAATGAAGCACTGTTACCCCTAAAAAGCTTCCAGTTTTCATCAGTCATAGGGATTAGCACACAGTTTAAAGAAGAAATTTTGTCTTTTTTATGGTCTTATTTTTCTATGACTTCAAAGCTGTGTGAACCCCTAGATTTCCATGGTGATGCTGAAATTATATCAATGTAATTCCAATTAATGACCATCCTAAAGAAAGCTTATTACAACAGAGAGCTTTGTTTATATGTAAAGAATCTTGATGTTTTCCTTGTAAATAATAATTATTTTTATTAGCAAACTGAAAATTCAGCTGCGCAACTCACTTTTGGGTGAAAAAAAAAATTCACTTATGCAGCAGCCTCTTGATGTGTAAATTTATTTTGCTGATGGTTTCAACTCTGGGTACTTGTGGTTACTTTTGAGGAGTCTTGGTGATTTAAAGTTCAAGCAAATTTTTTCACCACTTCCTGCACATAACCCTGTCTAGATCTGTTAAATACGGCTTCATTCAGCGCTGGTGAGATGGTCTAAAAACCTGATGTGCTAGCTCTTGCTGCGGGGCTTGAAGAGGAAAGAGGTTATCTAAGAAAAGAAGCAGCTTAAAGTAAGCCTTCAAAGTAGGCTCCTGTTGCTCTTGTAGCAGCCTAAAGATAACATGGCGATTTCCTTCTTCATTTGAGTGTGTTCAGTAGCTGGTAACTACCGTGGTGCTTGAATGTTCATTAATAGCATATTTAAATTGTACTTGGTGGTACCACTAGCTTATGGGGAAAAGATGTCTTTTTGTATTTTAAAATCTGGTCTATAGAATCCCGTAGCTAGCTGGCGTGCATTTTAGTAATGCGGTCAGAGGGGTGTGTTTCGCTTGTGTGGAAGAAACTGTATTTACTTTATATCACGAGGTAGAAGGTTATTTTTCTGCCCACATGTAATAAAAAAATAAAGAGTATCACAACTAATAGGAGTATTACCTTGTATCGCCCCTTACTTAGTGTGTATTAGAGTCCATATATTTTAACATATGGAACAGAATATGGCCCTTGCAGTTACCAATAATTACCAATTACTAGAGAATTGCTTAAAATATTCTTAAGAATTTGCTAAAGCAGTAGAATGTTGGAACAAGAATAAACTCATAAAGCAAATATATTTCATCTAATAAGATATATAGCTTTTATCCCTTGGTATGAGAAAGATATAACACACTATGAAAACTGTATACAGTGATGAATTACTGTTATTGGCGCTCACAAAATGGTGTGCACGTGCTGTTGTGAGCTGAAACTAAAAGACGTGCAGTGAGGAGCCTTCAGATCGGCTTGTTTGGAGCTGCATGCTGTTTGTCTGTTAATTACAGTGCTTTGAGGTGATTGCATTTCATTTTGCCCTTGCTCTTTTTTCTGGCTTAGCTGTGTGCGTGTGCGCTGCCGTGTGCATGTATGTATATATGTGCACGTACGTATGTGTACGTACTAGGTCCGCACCAAGTGCGCCTGCAAGTGTTTGGGTGTAAGATTGCCAAGATCACCACTGAAAAAAATCAGAATAAGCAGTAGGATGAAGCTAATGGAGATTTCCAGGAGAAATACATAATATCTTCATTTGCAGTTAGTCCTCGTGCTAATTACGCTCCTATGGCGTGTTTAAGACGTCGGGAAGTTCGCCGTCTGTGGAGGCAGGCCGTCGGAGATGCGGTGCGGCTCGGTGCTGTGTACAGCAGGTAGCAATAATTACCTGATGTTTACTTAATGTGGACTAATTGCCTCGGCATTTAAGGACCGAAATAAACCGCAGTCTATTAGGCGGGGGCTGCGGTCCCCCCGTTCCCGCGGCCCCCGACCCTCCAGGGACGGGTGGGTGCGGGG
>NW_009205216.1:0-18569 GCF_000690835.1 Fulmarus glacialis
GGGCCGGGCTGCCGCCGCCCTGCCCTGCCCTCCTGCGCCGAGGCGCGGCGTGGCCTCGCTGGCGTCTCTGAGAGCGTCTTGTACAAGTCCTTTCCTTTCTCCCCTTTTAACCTTTTTTTTTTTAATTATTAAAATTATTTATAAAAACCTTCCACTCGTTTTTCGGCTTTTTTTCTCTCTACAGGTATATATATGTGTGTGTTTTTATCTGTGTGTACATGCGCACTCGCTTTGCTTTGTGCTTCGGTTATTTCAGTTCAGTGTAAAACAGCTGGGTTCTCGCTTTGTAGCATTTCGGTTTTCAGGTCTTCGTTGCTGTAGTGTCTGCATTGCTAACGCTCTGGCGCTGGGAAGTTAAAGTGTTTGCAGTGGAAGTCTGTGCATATCTGTGGAAATACTTGTATTATTTTGTTAAAGCCTCCTTTTAGCAGAAGCTAAAAGGCTACTATTTATTTGCTTTTTCCCACCCTTTCACGAACATAAAAATGCCATAACCCTTTAAATACCCTTCTCCTTAAGAATCCTTTCCTCAGTCTTTCCCACTTCCAGCTGCAGTAACTCTCCTAATTTTCCCAGAAGAGTGAGATGCATTTTTGCTTCCCTTGGAAATGCATAAATGAGCTCTCTATGTACAAATCACAGCTGAGTTCCCCACAGCTAGCGCATTACAGAAGGACCTTATCTTGCAATCTACATTTCCCGCTGTAACAAAGCGTGACCTTGTTTTCATTACATAAAAAAATGTTTTTCATATAATTGCTGTGACTTGTTCTCTCGCATGAATCTCAGCTCATGTTAATAATCGCTGCTTCAATTTTCGGATAACTATTTTTTGTGAGCTGGTGGAAGAACACCAACAGAGTGCTCTTTAGGAGAGTTGCTGCATATAAGTAATGCTGCCGAGGGCATAACAAGGGTTCTGTTGTGCTCTTCCATTGCAGAGCCAAGAAAACCTAGTGTGGCATTTTAGATATTGAATTTAAAGGAACTTAGTAACGCTTGGATGTATCTTTGTTGATATTTAGGTGGCAATTATTTATTTTAAATACTTCTCTTTATTGTGTTGGTTTCCAAGGGATGCGAGGCACCAATAAGTTTCCAGAAAGTAACTTCATAAAAAAACTTTTCTAAAGTAATCTACGTTTAAGTTGGAAGAAGATTTTGCCACAATTATGTGCCCTTTGAAAACGGGTTGGTCATTTTTCTATCTCAGTTGAGTATCAAGTGAGTTGAGTTTTTGAAGTTTCCTAATTGTTAAAACTTTGGCCATCCTGTTCAGCCTAGAGTCAAGAGCTCACACTATCTGCTTCCGTGTCCCATATCTTAAAGTAGCATTCGTGTTTATTATCCATGTCCCTACTCACACAATAAAGTTTTATAATTTTTGAAGACTGAGTTTGGCCTGTGGCCTCACAACATCAGGAAAACTGATTTATGTTTGTAAAGTTCAAGATTTTCACAATTGTTCTTTTTCCAGAAAAGGAGTATAGGTGAGGAGCTTGCTAAGGCATGTAAGTTGCAGTCACAAAAATTAATTATTTTTTCTAAGAATTAATTAGGTACCTGGAGATTAGGAGATTAGGTACCTGGACCCAATTTAAATCCCTTTTTTTCAGGTGTGAGGACCAGCTCCTGTACATGCCAGCCTCTGCATATTTTGCTCACGCTTGATCTCTTGCGCTTGCAGAGGCCATGACTTAGTTATCTCAGGCTAGTCCCCCAGAACATTCTGAATATCAGAAGAGGGGGGTTAATCAGGTTGTTCGGTGGAGGAAGATTATGCATTTATTTATATATTTTTCCTTTAACTTGCCACCATCATCGCTTGCTCTGCTTGCTTCTCCCAGTAAGTCCCTCCCGAGAGGGAACGCTTTGTAGTAAGTAGATCAAGAAAGGGTTGCCAGGACTCAAGGGCTGCTGGCTCTGCAGTTGACTTGCTGTGTAACCTCGTGTGAGTCATTTCCTCTCTCTGTTCACAAGTGAAAACTGGGGGAATATTTATTCCAGAAGGACGCTATGATTTTTCACGTTTTGTGAAACGCCTTGAGACTTCTGGCTAAAAGGTGTTAGGGACAAATGATGTTGGATGTTGTGTGGTGGCTGTAATATTGTTTGAATTGAAGCAATGCCGATAGCTGAAGGGAGAGGGAAGGCATTAAGCTAGACGCGGCACGGCGGTTTGTAAGCGCATTGGGACGGGAGCCATCTTCCTGTTCTGTTGGGACGATGCCTGGCACCGTGGGGTTCTGGCCCGTGACGGAGCCTCCTGTATGTGTTGGCGATGGGAGATGGCAACTTCCCCTACGAACTTGTGGTTTGCGAGAGGAAAAAAACACAAAGAGAATCCTGTGCTAAATATAGTCTGTGTCATTTGTTTTCTCTGTTGTGGCATCTATGTAAATCGCCTCTTTTGTACTGTCTTCCTTTTGACAATAAAGCAAAATCTCAGTGGTTCATTGTTTTTATTTCAGAGGTGGTGCAGAACTCTTGTTCGATGGTGTCAAAAAGCATCAGGTGACTTTGCCCTGTCAACCAGAGCCTTGTGAGTATCAGAACCTGTTGGATAATTTGAAAGAATGACAACAAGTGAAACAAAGCTGGTTTGTACAGCAGTTTCATTAGTTGGCAACAAGAATCAATGTCTTTTAAAAGCGCTTTCAGACATGCTGTGGGTAAGATAGCTTGGCAACGGTTAGTCTTCAAAGTAAATACCAAGCAGAAATAATCTGAGCATCTTTCCTGTCCTGTAAGTGCTTGTGAATTGAGTCCTTCCTTAAGACTTTTGCCTCCCTCTTCCTGGATAGACAACAGCCTCTGAATGTTTCCATCGAGTCTACATTTGTCTTGCGTGATACTTGAAACCACCAATAACCTCCTCTCTCCCTTGTTTTTCCTTGCCTGTTCTGAGGTTTCCAAGAGGCATATATATATGTGTGCGTATGTGTGTAGTGTATAGATACGTGGGTATGCATATAGCAATGTAACATTAATGTATTTTATCTACTCATTTGACTTTCAAGTATATGTAATCATTTTACATTAACTATGCAGTTGAAAATGGCAAAGCTAATGCTCGAATGTGATGCTGGACATCCTGCCTATAGCATTCCCTACAATAAAAAATAGGATGCTGTTAAGCTAAAGGCTTGAGTGTCCCAGTGATAAACAGCCATAATCTCTGGTTTGTGATTTGGAATATCAATACTGAGAAGTGCTGCACTAACTCTCTTGTTTCTCCTTATGTGTGTGCATACTTCAGTTGCAACGTAATTTTGCCACAGGTATGTTTTGAATTCTTCCAGCTAGATAGCAATGCTTTATGCTGTTTGAGAGTGGGATTATAAACCAAAATAATACAAAGCATCAGAGAATGTTAACAACTAATATCTCATGAATGGCTAATACCATAATCTGTGCTGTGAACGTTCAGGCCTGAAATCTTCTTGCTGTGCCTGGAAGTAATTAGAGATTGGTAGAAGGGCTTTTGATGCTTGGACGTAAGTACATGTAATTCAAATATAATAGGAGCACTGGCATAGTGTGTTATCTTGTGGTTAAGGACAGGGACTAGGGATCCAGAAACATGACCTGATGCTGATTTGCTTTGCGAGTTTAGTCATGTTGCTTAGCTTTCCCCTGTTGCTAGTGAAGTAGTAGTGATACTTTAATGTATCACAAGAGAGTTCAGCATTAAATTCCAGCACTGTTAAAGCACTTAAGATCCTTAAATGGAAGATAGTAAAGAAATGCTAAAACACTCATTTACTTGGTTTATAAACTTAGGGGCTAGAGCATAATTTTCTTCAGTGTTCTGTACATTTAAAATACCCCCTGATATCCACCACATTGGTGGTGTTCATACCATGATCAGATGCTCAAAAAGAAGGGATTATTACAGGAGATGTTTATTTCTGCCAGGGGAAGGGTGGGAGTAATATCAATGAATGATTCTTCTAGCCCGATGGTTGTCAGCGGTGCAGTTGTATGTGGCCTAATCCATTCCCACTTAAAGTTGCTGAGAAGACTTCTATACACTTTGCTAGGAGCTGGTTTTATCCTAAAGGATGAATCTTTCCCTGAAGATCTGGCTCAGTCTCCGGGTTCAAACTCATGATCTCCAGTGATCCATTCCAGATTCATCTAACACATTATTGCTCCCAGCTTTTCACGCTGCCTTGTTTTTCAGATGCTGCTATCCCTGTAACGAAAGTGGCAGAATGGACAGTGTGCCCACTTGCCAGCTCCCCAGGTTTGCAGCCTGCTGTTTTCATGTGCATTGAGTGACAGGGAGGTTTCAGTTTTTGGGCAGGTTGTGGATTGCAGCAGCTGAGGAGCAGACACTGAATTGTGAGGCTTCTTCTATAGTGACATTTACATCCAGCACAGGGAATGGGTATGCAGACGTGCGGTTAATGTCTGACAGTAAGGGATCGCTGGAGGCACCCCTCATAATATTTCTGGATGAGAATTATGTTGTAGAAGTGAGGAATCAGTAGAAATGGATCAGAAACATGTGAATAAGAAATTTGGTAAATTCTTGTTATTTTATATTATTCCTAATGCATTGTATTTTCCTCATTCACATTAAGAAAGTTTAATTTACCCTGTCTCTGGGTAAATAAAGATATATGTGGTATGTTCCCTACTGCCCTTGTGCAGCCAGAATTACAATACTTAGAGAAATAAAACAGCTCAGTTCTACTTGGTGCATCTTGTTGCTTACCTTACCCTCTATGTCCATCACTTAATACGCTGAGGAAAGATCTGTAGTATGAACACTGCTTGAAGACCTACACTTCTAACCCCGTTTTAAGTGATTTCATTAGCTGTCAAGCTTATTTTTGGCCATTTTGGCCTCTCTTACCCACTCTTCCTTTCTTCGTAGGTTATTTTTGTCTTTGTCCTCCTTTTTGCAGAGCAGCTGCTTCTCTCTGGGACATTGGGTCCAGCTATATTTTAATTGTTTAGGCATTTTTATATATATATCCTAGAGGTGAGGGGAGGTGGAAAATTATATGAAGAAATACCTACAAATATTTATGTGAATAAAACAAGCTGTGCTCCATAGTTGACAAGGGCAGTGTTCTCTGAATGATCATAATGTTGCTTGAACAAATTATTGTGTGGTCATTTCTTTTTTCCTGGTAACAGGCACTAGGTGCAAAGTAGGTGGGTTCCAGATCCAGTTAACTTTTTCAAGAAGATTTGATCCTCTGTCCCATCTCCGTCTGGAGATGGGCTCCTGAAGGGATTAGGAAAGGCAGGAGGAAGGAAGCTGCAAATGGGACAAGAGCAAGCCACGAGGGATACAGCTGTGTGGCGGGACCTATTTTTATTATCCAAGAGGCTTTTTGTATCCTAAGGTCAGTAAAATAGCAGTTCTTTATTTTCAAAGCGGAGCTGTCTTAGCCTCCATGTTGAAGTTGCTGCCAAGTAGGAACTTAAAAAGGTGTGATATATCTGATAGGCAGGCAGATTTACATAAGCCACGCTTTGTGCAGGACTGTGTAATCTTTTAGAGCTGTTGCGGAAAGATGACCTCAAGTTAAAGAAGAATCTGGTCCCAAATTACTGGCTATTTTGATGATCTCATTGATAATGCTGTTAGAGGATCTAAAGGCATTAATGCCCTGTTGGCTTATTCTGCATAAAAACAGTGTGTGTGGGAGAAAGCAGCTGGGGGAATAACGATATTTGTCACATGGAGAGAGGATTAAATTGGCAGGGAAATCAACTTTATTTTCGAGCATCTAAGAGGCTATTAGAGACAATGGAGCATAAAAGAGAGAAACCCTAAATTAAAAACTGAAAATGTATTTGGCAGCCTCCTCCTGAAACAAGCCACAGTAATTTAACCAAGTGCTTCAGTAATCAAATAGATCATTGTATGACTGCTCTGCAAGTGATGCCGGAGCTGCTTCCTCCATCTCGCTGGGACTCACAGTGGTGGATTTGTCTGTGGCCACGCGAATTGCATGGACGCTGTTGGAAGGGTAGGAAATCACTGGCATTGTTTAACCCTTGTAGTCATTTCAGGTTTAGCTCAGCAGTGTCATGCTGATGAAGAGTGTTTACAAAACCCCTCTGCTGTGCTCTCTACTGGATGTTGTATCCGGAGATTGGGGCTGTTTGTAAAGTCTCTGGCAGTTGTGCTGCAGGCTGCTCAGCTGCAGGTTCACGCCTTCGAATTCCAACTTCTCCTGTGGTTTCAGTGATGGGACTTGTGTTCTTGGAGCAGCAGTGACCAGTTTCAGCAGTGATCGCTTGGACCTTCTGGGGTAATCAAGAATTCACTGAGTGTTTTGGCACTTACAAGTCTGGAAGGATAAATTTTTAATCAGTGTGTTTTGGTAATTGTTTGTGGTTTCCCTTTACCAAAACCCCAGGGAAAAAGCCTGTTGCTAATCAGATTTTTTTTTGAGGGAAAATTAAAATAATCTGCCAAGTGCTGCTTATGTTAAATCCCCGTTGTGAAGAGCATGGTCTGCTCTTTGAAAGCTTTGCTTTCCAGGGGCCTTGTTCTGCACAGCATGGAGGACTGCTGGGGAGTTGGGAGCATTCATCTTCTTAGAAAAGAGGCTGGGGATCTCAAGAGATCAGACCTGTGTTACAGGCAGAGTGCCTTAAAAAATACAGCATGGCGTGTCTTCAGAGTTGACTGGGGTGCTATGCCAAAACAACGTGTAAAATCAAGATTGCAGTTGGCATTGGTTTTCTGTGAATGCCCAGTGCTATTGCTAGATAGTACGTTGTAGTTAAGTTGTTAATATTCTGGAATGCTTTTATTGCTCTGTTTATTATTCCTAACATTTTAAAACTTGCTCCGAAGAAGGCATAAAAATATATTTGGTAATGCAGAGACTTATTAGAAGAATGATAAAAAAACCCACATAGCTCTATGGAATTCCGGGCAGTCAAATCTTTTTAACCACAGTGTATGGTACTCGCAGGTCTCAAAGGACTTTGGGGTTATTCCCCTGCTTGTGCATCTCTCTTAGGCAGGTGATTATGTATTTGCTGGCAAGGAGAGGGGACTCAGTGGGTTACCCAGGGTGGGACCTCAGGCTGGACTAGCTCAGCCCTGGATCCCGCCTGCTCTTTCTAGCAATCCGTGTGAGCAGCCGCGTTTGCAGTGCCGGGAGCCCGGCGTGATGCTGCAGAGCTGCCACCGCCGCCACGATCGAGCAGTCCCTGCCACGTTTGCAGCCCTGGTGCAGGGCTCAGCGCAGCGGCTGCGTGCCGCTGTCCCAGCGAGGCCATGCGTCGCTTCTGCGCAAGGAACGAGTCCTTCAGAGGGAACGGGGAAACAAGCGCACGCCCTCGCAGGAGCAGTCCCAGTACTCTCCCGGGAGGCCACGGAGTCGCGTTACCAGATCAGCTCATCCCAACTCATTGTGGAAGGAGCTTCCCAGGCACCGAGAAACCAGCTCTTGTGTGTGACCAAATCCCTGGGATAACAAAGCCTGGCTGTTCCACCCTTCTTCCCAGCCGCTGTGTTGCAGTGCGGACACCTAGCAGGATAACCTTTCTGTGCCAGCCCCCCCTCTCTGCTCTCTCTTTTCTCTTGGTGGGATTTGCTGTGCTGACAGCACTGTTCAGAGGGTGGCAGCGGAGCAGGGCTGGGGAGGAGGATCCGGGCCCTTTAAACCGCTTAGCATGCGGTTCACACGGCTCCGGGCCAGCTGTTCCTTTCTCCTCCTGCCCTCACTCGCAGGAGTTGTTTGCTGAGCTCAGAGCTCCTGTGCAAAATTGCTTTTCAAAAGAGCCACTTTCTGCTTAATTAAACAATGAGCCGCCGTCCCTCTGCACATCTGTAAAGCTCCCTCTGCAGCCCCTTTATCCCACAAACTGCTCCATTCTTATCTCCATTCACTTGTAAATCTTACCCCCCCTCTCCTCCACCCTGATCATCTCACTGGCCCTTTCTTTTCCCCTTTCAAGTAAGACTGAGGGGCTTGGAGTATCTGTGGGGGTGGCTGGGTTGGGTGGACAGGAATCGGTTTAATGGTGCTTGCCGTATATGAAAGTCTAATAATAGCAAAGCAGATCTGAGCCCGAAAGTGAGAGGTGAGGACTGGACTCTGCACGATTTCTGTATTTAGAGGAATAAAATCATGGCAGTTCCTGAGCTGAGCTGAGACACTGACTCATCCAGCAGCCAGAGGGGACACCAGCCACCAGCCAGGCTGGGAGGGGGGCGAGGAGTTGACTTCAAGGCGCTTTCTGGTCCAGCTGGCAGTGCCAGGGAGAGCCCAGCCCAGGGGATTCCCTCGGCCAGGCTGGCTTCGTGCAGGGCAGTGCCAGGCTGCTGGGGAATCCCTCTGCACGCTGGCAGGAGCAGCCACCTTCCTCTGTGGTCTGGGGTCTCACATCAGCTCTGTGTAGTCTCTTGTAATAGTGATAAGGTTTTCCTTTTTAACCCTCGGTGCATGTGCACGCACACAAAACCCAGAAGCTGGGAAAATAGGAGAGGGGAAATTTCAGTTTGATGGGTTTCGGCTAAGCTTTATGCCCATGGTTAGTAATGGATTCTCTGAATTGTCTTCCTGAGCAGCTTAAAAAAATTAACCAGCAACATTCAAGGTTAAGCAGGATAAATGAATGGAAAAGTGATGAGGTGGGATATCTCCTTTATCACTGGGAAGGACAGATTATAGCCAGGATGACGCAATATCTTCTAGCATAGATTGATAGGGAGGGATGAAGAAATGGGAGTTTAGTGCATTAGCAGAAGATTCTTGACTGCAAAACTATTAGACCATGGCACAGTCTCCTTGGGGTCTGGTAGCAGGTCTACATTGCTCAAGCATCTTAAAATCAGAGCGGGCAAGGCTTGGAATGGTCATTTGTTAAGCTTAATACTGCACTGGCAGAGGGATAAAATCACAGGACCTGTTAACAGGATGTTATTTTTAATGTCTGCGATTCCCGATCTGGCACTTCAGTGCTGGTGCGATAGTTTTTGAGGCTCTCTGGGTTTCTTCCTTTGACAATTTTGAACGAGAGGCAAGACCCTAGGCCAGCACTAGTGATCTGTGATCCTAATTAAAAGAGACAGTTTGGTGCGCTGGCATTTATTTGGGAGCCTGAAGTGACAATAGTGTTGGGTGTTACGGGATTAGATGCTCTGACTTTGGAAATGAGTAGGGATTAGGTTTACCCTGAGGATCAGCTCGGAGCTGCTTTTTTGGGAGCTGAGGGATCTGGAGACTTGCTGCTGGTTAGCGAGTGGGATTGGAGATCCCTTGAACTTGTGTTCTCCTACCAGGGAGTGGAAGATCCCAAGCAGCTCCTCTCCAGTTCATGAGCATTGTGATTTAAATCTCGGGGCTGAGAATTGCTGAGTGATGGCTGGGATCCGAGTCTTCGCTGCTAACAGGATCCCTTACCGTTGTGTGGACACAAGAAAATGAGAAGAGCATAGCTCTTCTAGCTGAGAAGTGAGAAAAAGATGTCATAACACAATTAAAAATTGCAGAAGCCAAGACCTTGACGTTTGTCTGTAGCAGACAAGAACAGATGAGAGCAGCGGTTGGGATTCTCTTGTGTCTGGCTGTAGTTACCCCCTAATTTTTTCCCTAGTACTTAAATCACTGCCCACTCCAGTGCGTGGCAGGATTGGCTTGTGCGCTTGTCAGAGAAAATGGATTTTGCTCTTGCTGCAAAATTTTGCCTTGCTGCTCACTCTGCGTAGTACTGAACCCATTTGCCTGTGACTCCATTTATATCAGCTATTCCAGGTCTTCTTCTGCAGTTTATGGCACACCATCGTCTGCTTCAGTGAATGATTTGCATATCAGATGGGAGGCTGGAGGAGTCTGAAGGATCCCTTAGGTCAGGTTTTGTAACGAGCTCTTTTAGAGAGCAGATTCCTGGAGGGCCGTCGGATTCAAAAGCAGAGAGAAGGCATTCACCTGGAGGGGCGGCAGGTATCAGGAGCTGGTCTATTTTAAAAACAAGCTGTTTTTAAAAAGAGAAAAGGGGGATACAAATTGTCTTTCCATACATTTCGATGTAGGCAGGGGGAATAATGGCAGAGGAGCGGCAGGGAAGGGGCTTTGTCATGGTTACAGGCCGGTGGCTGAGAATGTGGGTGGAGCGGCGCTCGTCCAGAGTTAGTGACCTCAGCAAATTGGAGCTCAGCCATGGTCAGTATGATAAATGATCTTATTCTGGGTCAAAGAAATGGTACCCCACAGGGAGGTATCCGCAAGGCGGCCCGGGAAAGTGCAGTGCTCTTGCAGCACTGACCCCTTAGTGACCAGTGCTGCATATATCTTATTTATTACGGACCAGAAGGGAATTTTCCATGGTTCGGCCTTTATAGGGTTCCCCTATTTCCCCGAAATAAGCTCCCAGTTCTGCAGCCAAGGCAAGAATATGGGTGTAATTACACCCTCTGGGTGCCCTTCGAGGCACTGTCTGCTTTGTGCAGGTTTGTATGTGGATTTTAAGGCAGGGGACACGGAGGTGTCTGGTCATTGTATGTGAGTGTGTGAATCTGCCAGCGACCTATGCAGCTCCCTGGGAGCCAAGAGTTGCGTGTCCGTGTCAACTGGTATTACGGTTGAGCAAAATCCTTCTGCATTTCTGCACATTTACCAGTTCTGTGAGATCCTTCTAGTGCAACACCCAGCTTCATGTTTCTTATTTGAGGCACCTGGTTTCTCTCTGCACACAGCAAGTGCCCCCTTTGCTGAGTTATCACTGATGAATCTGTCAGGCCCAGGAGGTTTTATTGAGCTGGGAAAGATCTATGGATTTCTGCCCTGGTTTTGAGGGTGCAAATGAACCTGGGCTGTTGTTCCAGGCAGTGCTAAAATGGAGTCCTAGATGCATTTCCCTTGCAGAGGAAGCTCAGCAGATTTTTCATCAAGGAACAGTTGGGGTAATGCAAAAGATCAGGCCTTGGAGGATATGCAAGAGGACTGAGCAGACTGTGCAGTTCTGTCTGCCACAACCAGGAGTGTTTATGATGCAGCTGGGCTGAAAATGAGCCGACGCTGTTGGGTTTTTGTATGCACGCTCGCTGCAGTTTTTGCATCCTGTCCGCTTGCGTGACAAGCCAATGACTTTGTGTCACTCCAAGCACACACTTCGTTTTCCTGAGCTGTGTGTTTCGCTGGGTGATTTGTTTTATGCATGTATTGTGGATTTGAGCTCCCATCTGTGCACTTGAATGAAGCAGTTTTCTCAAACGTTTGTCGGTTTTTCTTTTTTTTAATTAACTTTACATTATTTTTCCTGAGAATTTGGAGAGGTTTGATGTACTGTTAGCACAGGCAACAGAAGCTGTCTCTGTATACAAATGAGATGGGGATTTCCTACCATGTGCTTCAGTCCCTCCTTTGCAGTTTGAGAATATTTCAGCTTCCTTGGCCGGTTCGCTCTGGCTTCTCTGCTGATGCTGCCAATGGTGAGGACAGTTAACAATAACTAGAGTGGATTTTTGGTGTGGGTATTTGTTTGCTGTGAATGAAATGGAGTAGGCTACCAAAAGAATTTCACTGAGACCGTGCAGCAATGGTAAAAATATATCATTTCTGGGATGAGCTGGACTTGAGTTGGTGACGTGGGAGCAAAATGCTGTATTGTCTCAGCTCTCACCTGAACCTCACTCCTGGGCCAAAATGCATGGTTGCTTTTGCAGCCAAATGGCAGCACGTCTAGTACAACTCTGCTCCTGCAAAGAGCAAATGCCTCTGTTTTGTGATGGCGGCCAACTTGAGAACCAACATGAGTGTAAAATTGCTGCGTCGTAGTGACGGTTTAACTTGTCAGCAGATGTGGTGCCTGACCAGGTTGAAATTTTTTTCTCTCCTTCTATGTCATTTGTAGAGGACCTGCTGTTTGCATAGCAAATCCTCAGCCCAGGGAGCTGGAAACCTGTTAGACCCGTAGCGTAGTATCAGAAAGAAAATGTCTTAGGAATGCTACGTATGTCAACTGTAAGAGATAAGTGGTTGTGCTATAATTTACCTCTTATTATTTCCATCATGATAACATGCAGAGTCCTGAGCTATTGATCGAGACTGCTATTCGAGGCACTGAGCTGCAAGATGGCTTCTCCCCAGACCACTTGCAATGGAAATAATCTTGTTCCTTTTCAATATCTTACTTGTGGGAGATGGTTTTGGTGTGGCTCTGGTCATTTTTCATCCTTTACAATTGATTTGTTCTAGTAATATTGGTGTACAGAACTTAGAGACATGAAGGTGGGGGAAAAAATTCAATGCTGAGAAAGCAGCCGAAAGTATTACGTCTTAAGGTTGGCTGCGGAGAAGGGGTCTTAATTTTCATTGATGTTTGGAGTGGGGAAGCTCCAGGCATGCACAGGGGTATCAGATTTTTTTCCTACTGTCTAAATTCTACAGTACATGTGTACGTGACTTCTGGGGAGGAGTAAATGAATGTAGGCTCAGGTGGGGCTGAAAATATCATTTATTATGGAAGGAGTAGGGGTGAGGGAGTCTTCCAGCTCAGCCTCGAATAAATCAGTCTTCTCGCCCCTTCGTCCAGGCTGCTTCTAGGTGGCTGTCTTTTATCCAGCTGGTGCAGCGTGTTTCTGTTTAAATGATCTCTCCTGAAAGGTCCCAGAGGAAAGGGCTGCTTATTCCACGCAAGGAGAATGGTATATGGCACAGCTCATTGTTGTGTGCCCTGCCGCAAGTGCATAAATATGAAACAGCTCGCGGGCGTTGCTGCGGTGGGGCTGGTGTCCCCTTTGCGTCCCCCCCTCCTTCTCCTGAAGGCTCCTCTCCATCTTTCTTCCTCTCCGGCTTTCATTTCTTGGTGATGGAGAGCAGGAGCCATTTGGGTGTGAGATCCTGAGGGCTTTACGTTGCAGCAGCATTTTTCAGGGGAAGGCAAATATAGTTAACTCTTGTTCTGGTGGCTGACGAACCGGCGTGGTATATATAAACCTTCTGAGCAGCACTCGCCATCCCCGGTGCACGTTGCTAGGAAAGCGGCAGAAAATGGTCTATTTTGTGCTCTTAACTACGTATCATTACAAGGGAGTCGTGGGTCAGCCCCAGGGAGGTGATCCAGCTCACCAGGCAGTTTTAAGGCACAAAGCATCTCTTTTTGCCCTGGTCAGAGCGATCCAGTGCTCGGAGGCAGCAATACCTGTCGTGCTCTGGGCAGCCCCGCGGTGGTGTGCCGGGGGGCAGGCTGTCATCCAGAGGCACCGATGCCCTGGGAAACCAAGGGGGGAAGAGAGGGAATCTCAGATCATCCCCCTCCCCCTTTCCCTGGGAAAAGAGGCCCCCATCTGCTGCAGATGGACATGTCCCCATTGCCTAGTTGATGTGCACCTGCCTACGCCAGGGCTGTTCATCCTTGGTGTGACAGAAGTGATGGGGGTAACGTTATTTGGAAGAATCCCAGCTCTGCTCTGGGTAGCATCCACGATCCCGTAAAATCCTGGGGTAAGGCTGAGTTGAGCCACTACAAGTGCATTTATTTTTGCTGGTTGTGAAGCAAACACATGGGGAATCCTATGCAGAGTTTGATTTTGGCTCGGAGAGGTGTGTGCAGAAAGGTTCCCCATGACTACGGTGAGCTTACCACACGTGAGGGAGATGTGGAAACCCATCCTGCCGTCCCATCCTGTGAGTGGGGCTCCAGCCCTCACCGGTGGATTTGTGCCTCCGAAAAGCTTCCTCACGCCTCAAAAGCAAGCAAAACTCTTTAGGGGCTTTCAAAGGGCTGTTTAGAGGAGCCCCAGGAGAATAACTGATTGTGGATTCAGAATGATGAAGTGGTTTGTGGAACGGTGAAATATAGAGGCAAATGCAGGAGAACTCCACATTGCAATTTGTCAGCTTCTCTAAACCCTGTAACGGATTATTGCCCCCCTCTGTCGCTTCTCACCTCTCCAATAGGAAATTAACTGATGCTATCACTAAAGAAATTGTTTTTGCCTCACAAAGTAAAATTGATACTATAAAAACCCGCCAGCAGTGTCTCCTCCTCCTTTTACATGAAGACAAATCCTTCCTGTCACCTACTGAAATGGAAAGATAAAGGCTGAGCTTTAATAAAGAAGCTATAAGCACAAAGTGTAGAGGGAGGGAGCGGGCACAGCATGGGGAACATGCCACGACAGCAGGTGTGATGCCGAGGGATATTGCAAGTGTCCAAAATACAACTAGTGTGGCCAGTGCCTGCCTGCGTGTTTCATGCATGGTTATGTACACATTTGTGCCCCAGGACTCACATCTCCAAGAGTTTGTGCTGGTTTTGGTACCGATAGTGTCTACCTTTACTCCTTTCAGGTTCTTAGGCTTGCTTGTTTGGACTTTTTAAATCTAATTAAACACACAGAGTTAAACATCAATTTGTTAGGTGATAACGGAAAGCACAGGACATGGGATGTGTTAAAGAAATCTGAACATCCGCAGTCTCCTGCTGGATTGGCACTTCAGCGTGAACTGCATTCATTCTTTGTGGGATGCGTTTTCTGCGGGAAACCTCTTCTGCCAAACCGCGGGGTTTAGGGCAGAACCCTGAGCTCTGAGCTCCCTTGAGGCAGGGCTGCCTCTTAGGTGCTGGTAAGGGGCAATCCTGTTAGGTGGTTCCCTGGACTGGAGGTTTGCAGCTATCCCCATCCATCCTGCATGTTCCTCATCTGCTCTTTTGTGGATAAACAATCCCTGTGTTCTGGCATCAGCTAGGAGCCGTCAGCTAGTTTGTAAACTGCTGTCCTTTCTCCTTTCAGGGGATATCAGAAACCTGCTAAAGTGGATCAAACAGAATCTGTTGAAAGAACGACCAGAATTATTTATGCAAGGGGAATCTGTGTAAGTACAGCTGTTATGAATCGTCCTTGTGTTTCTCTGTTGATCCCCAGGGTTTGGGATACGTTTTTCCTGTTGGTTGCAAGAAGCAAGTTAATGACCATGAAAATACGGGATTTGCTAAAGTGATAATGGGAGGTGTCCCACACTACACCTCGCACTGTTCCACGGAGAGCATCTTTTACAACCCTCACCCCAAATCTTTAAACCTTAAATGTGAAGCAGGGCCACATAGACTTTCTCTCCGTTGTCACATGGAGCAGCGTAGCGCACGTATCCTCAATTCGAGAGTTTTAGCAGGTCTGTCCGTTCCCTGCTGACATCACTGGAACTGAAGCAGTCACTCGGAGAAACGCCAACAAATATTTCTTCTGGGAAATATATTTTTATTGTCAAAATGGGGCCAACCTCGTGGAGGGGGGGGGGAAAAAAAGCCAAGAGAAATGGAGCAGAGTGAGCTGTGCAAGCCATCCCTGACTGCTGGGTGGCGCTGGGGGTGTTTAACATTCGTCACGGATCTTTGTGAGCTGAAGCGTGTGCCAGGTCCCCTGGTAACAGGAGAGACAATTGCAGGACACTGAAGATCAAAGAGGGGGAATCCCTTTGCCTGTAATCAGGGGCTCAGAGTGGATCCTGGGTGTTTACTGCCTTTGGTAGCGGCACCGGAATAGCTTTTCCTACCTTCATATCGAGCTCTCTGCGCTCGACTGTAGTGCGTGGGTTTTAATTACCTGGCTTTTCTACATCTTACGGAAATGTAGTCATCTCGGAGCATCCTCAGGAGCGGTGCATTTTGATTCAAATGAGCTCTGGGATTGCTTCTGCCTCCCCTTTATTTGATCTAGAAAGGGCACAGACTATACCTGTTTCCACCTCTGTGCTAGGATTCCTTTTTCTCTTTGGCTTTGTAGGCAGTCAGTTTGTAATCTGTGCTGTAACATCCCTTGTTCTTAACTATTTGTGAAGCTTTTTAGCAGCCCTGTATCCTAATTATTTCTCTCTGTTCTGCAGGAGGCCAGGGATTTTGGTGCTCATCAACGATGCAGACTGGGAACTAATGGTCTGTACTCCTTCAGTTTGACTTTCTTTGTTGAAAATGTTGCTCTGTCTGTTCTGTGGATGCTCTCAGAGAAGCTATTTCTGATTCTTGCCCCAAGCGAAGCATCTCGTATTTGAGGGGGAAGGGGCAGGCTGGGATCTCTCTCCCTGTATTGTACTGTGGCTGTTCAGAAGCCTGGAGCCTTTCTCTAACCTACTGAGTCTCATCAGCCAGCCAGTGTCTGAAGAGAGATCACCCGTATTTCCTGGCCTCTGGCAACAGGCTTCGCACCTCTGCTGCTAGCAGGTCTCCCCCACGCGTGGGGTAACAACTTAGTGGGTGCTGGGCAGCTTCACGGCCCCAGGCAGACCCCCTTCGCTTGAGTAAGGTGGTGCCGTAGCAGGTGAAGGCAGCTGTGGGGAGATTTCTGCCCAAAGAAGGAACTGGTAAATATTTTCCCTTTTCAGCTCACTGTTATGCTCAGACAACAAACAGCCCCTAACTATTTTCCTGCCTCAGGCAACCACTTGTTCTGTCAAAACCCTGGTCCAGAAAGCGGTGTGGGGTAATGAACGTCAGCTCCTTGTCTGATCTCTCACCTCTGCTTCTGTTAGGATGAAAACATCAGTCTGTCCTCTTCTGCTCTCCCTAACACTCACCATCTTTTTATGAGCTGTTTTCTCTTTGCAGCTAGTATTTGGAAATGACATTTAAACCATTTTTCATTTTTTTTTCTTGGCCTGCAGGGTGAGCTGGATTATAAACTCCAGGACCAGGATAATGTGCTTTTCATCTCGACATTGCATGGCGGGTGAACTCCTGGAAAAACAAGAGGATGTAAATCCAAATCCCTGGGCAAAAAACACCCAAACAAAAACCTAAACCCACCCAAACCTCTCTTGAACTGCCTGTGCCCAGTCTCTGCATCTTCCCACCGCGTTCATTTGTTACTAGACACCCAAATAAAGCCCCGCCAGCATGCGGCCTACTGTTCACCACAACAGCATCCATCTTTTGGTCCTCATTTCACCTCTCCTGACTGCACTTCCAGGTACCCTAACGAGCAGAGAGCACACACCTGCAGCGTGTGCGACTTTGTCCTTGCGTGACGGGAGGAAGAGGGGTGCTGAACCTCAAGTAGCATGGTGTGTCTTCGCAGGCAATGAGGCGTTCTGGGGCAAGGCTGGGGTGCCTCTGCCTTGGTCCTGGGAACTGGGATTCTTTTAACACAATACTTAGTGTTGGTACAGTCTGTGCATGAGCCACAGGAAGGGCGAGACGTGAAGTGCAAGGAAACAAAAGGTGTCTTTACTAGTTTTTCTCTGAGGTGGCAGACATTACAGCTTCAGAGCCCTCTGTAGTGGCTTTCCACTTGTTGTGATATTTATTTGTGGGAAGTAGGAGAGAAATAGGCTTTTTTGGTTTTGTTTTTCTGATGCCTTAGGCCTCTTTCATACCTGAGCTGAGGCAGGGTGAAGTACTAGCCCACAAACAATGTCAATTTATAACCATTTGGTTGGAGGGGAAACAAACCCGTGCCCGGCCTGAGGCAGCATGGAGTGATAAGGGCAGCAAATTATCTTTCTGTCACCACGAGGGACAGAATTGATCAGCCTCCCTTGCGTTCTGCAGGTGGGCAGCGGTGGGGAGCTGCCTTGCTGCAGCCTGGCTGGGGAAGGGCTGGGGCTGGAGATGAACAGTTAAGGAGCGGAGTCAGTGGCTTTTAACCCTTTCTGTCAGTGGGAGGGGGAGGCTTCTTACTGCGCACCCTGAGGAAGTCCTGTGAGCGCAGCGGAAGTGGGTGTGCGCGGCTCTGCTAGGGCATGGATGCTGTTCGGTTTCCAGAAGTTTCCTCGGACAGACGGACTGGCCCGCCTGCCAGCCGGGAGGCCACGGCAAGAGCAAAGGGAAGGGATCAGAGAGGATAGCATTGGTGCCAACAGGTCTGAAACGTGCTGCGCGAGCTTCTAGGAGTGTCTGACCAGGATTGTCCTTCCTGCACTCCCCCCTGCCCTGCTCACCAGCGTTTCGGCACGGCTCCGGCAGCACGCGGTGGTCCCCGGCGGCAGCGCTCCTGCCCACGCAGCGGCTCTCCCGCCCGGGGCAGAGGGCTTGCCGGTGCTGTAAGCTCAATCGGTGCACATCTCGGAGCTGATCTGCACCACGTACTGCTCGCCCTGTCCTCAGTCTCCGAGAGCTGCCGAGGAGGAGCTGGGAGGCGGTGAGCAGCGCAGTGCACAGCCCTGCTCGGGCGGCCTGACCTGACACCGTGAGTGCTCGGTACAAGGAGCCTTTCCCATCCTGCGCCTGACAGAGGAGTTACTCTGTCTGACGTGGAGGGAGTGCCAAAGAGTAATTCCCCTGTCTGACTTCTCCGGTGACTCCTCTCTCACGTTTACCCCACCACAACCTGCGTAACTAAAAGCACCCACGGACTATGATGCTGCTGCATCTGAGAAACCCTAACTTCAAGCCCACTGCTGGTAACGAACCGATATTCAGGCTTTTCCAAATCCAGCCGCAGCGACTCGAGTCCAGCTTGTGCTGTTTGTAAATGACACGGATGGGCCAAAGGCTCTTCTCTGTCCTGAGTTCACGGCCGTAAGCTTTGCTGGGCCGGGGGAGCGGAGCGGGGATTCCAGGTGACGGTAGGAGCTGGCTGAAAAACAACGAACCTGTGTGGCGTGCAGCTTGAAACGGACTTAAGCCCAAGTGGGAAAAGGCAGGTT
>NW_009205216.1:18598-19055 GCF_000690835.1 Fulmarus glacialis
CGTTTTTGCCTTAGGCTGGACTTGTCTGTTCTTATCCCCCCCAGCTGTTTGCTCACGATAGGACGAGTTCCTTCCCGGGAAGGTGTTACTCCCCTTGCTAGCGCAGGTAGACCCGGATGGCTTAGCTCCTGCTGTACTAAAAGCTGCCAATCATTGCTAAAAAAAGCTAGAAATGGGAAGATGAGGGAAGGCAGGGGAGGGGAGAAGAGTGGTCCAGCAAAATCCTGTAACAACAAAAAAAAAAGTTTCTGAAATAAAAGCCTTTTAAAACATTCTCTGCCTCCAGCTTTGTCCTAGATAGGCTCTCGGTGAAATTTTGCTGGGATCTTGTAATGCTTCCCTCCTCCTCCTGGGTTTCCTTGGCAGCCCCGGCCGAGTCGCTTGGCTTGTGGAGTCATAAAGCCTCTCTGTGAAGAGCCTTCCTCCCGGTGGTGGTTTCGCGGGGGCTGCTCCGGGA
>NW_009205217.1:0-2607 GCF_000690835.1 Fulmarus glacialis
GGTGGAGCGGGCCCAGGCAGAGCCGTTCTGCTTGCTCTGGTGGAGGTTCCAGAGGCTCCTGTCCTTGGACGCATCCAGCTTGGAGGAAGACCTCCTCTGGAGCTTTGGAGAGCCGTATTTTGGGGAGCAGCATGGCCGCTCGATCCTGGAGTGGACCTTATCCAGGGAGGAGGAGATCTGCTTGCTGCGCACGGACACAAGGGAGGAGCTGCGTGGGGACCAGCTCTTGCCGTGCATGCCGCTGCCGCGCGGCAGGTCAGTCTGCAGGCCGACGCTCACCGTCTGGATGGTCTGCGTCCCCACATGGGCCAGCCCCACTGTCTGGCTGGAGGTGCTTTTCACCTTCCTCTCCAGAGAGCTGGAGCGGATGGCCTGCCGCACGCAGTTGGTGATCTCCTTCATGTCGTCGCTCATGTTGCCGGAGATCTCCAGGTCGTGCAGCGATGGGGGAAAGTGGGGCACCGGCGGCACCACGCTCTCCACCGTGCCACTGTCCAGCAGCTCCCGCTGCTGCTTGGAGAAGTTACACAGCCACTGGCTGTAGGTGCTCTCAGCGCTGGCCGACTCCTCTGGCTCCTTCGGCTTGGCCATGGTGAACAAGAAACCGGGTTCAATCATGATCTTCCCCTCCTTGCTGTGCACCAGAGGTGCCTCCAGCCGCCGCACCACTGGCGGGCTGTAGTAGATGCGGATCCCCGTCTTGTCGGGCGCCGTGTAGCTCCTCTGCATTTGCTTCTGGGCTGGGTCGTGCCCGGAGAGGCTGCTTGCCCGCGAGTAGTCCCAGGAGGAGATGCCCAGCTTCTCCTTGGCCAGGCTGTCAGGAGCAGGTTGCTCAATATTCACATATGTACAATTTGAGGGAGGAACACCAGCACTGTCCCGGATCCCGTTGGGCAACAGCTGGGTGGCCGCAGATGCCTTTTTGCCCCGGGAATGGTCGCCCAGCCCTGGCGCAGTCTTTCCAGGGAGGTAGGGAGAACAGTCGAGCAAGCTCTCAAACTCTGACATGGAGGAAACGGACTTGGTCCTGTGGGAGGAGAGAGGACAGGGCTCACAAGGGGACAGGGCAGTGGGTTGGGAGGCAGCTGGATGCACCCCGCTCCCACCCCAACGGGACCCTCCTGGGCACCCAGTCCAGCTCCTTGTGGGAGCCACTGGCCTCTGGGACAACCCTGGACCACGGCTGCATCTCCCCCCAGCTGCCGGGGCTGCCAAGTCCTCCTCCGTGCCCTGGGGACTGTGCAGGCACCAGTGCACTCACCTTTTGAGGTTGGTTCCCTTAGCTTCTGCTTCAGAGATTGTCTCTTTGTCTGTGATTTTTTCATTGAGAGCCTAGGAGGACACAGAAGAAAGCTGTGGTGTCAGCAAGCACAGGACCAAAGTACACAGATGGGCTGGGGCAGGGGCTGCACCCTGTTCCTCTCCAGCACTACCACCTTCCCCCATGCACCCAGGCCTGGCATCCCATTCCCAGCGCTACATGGGGCTCACTGTGCCCACGTCTATTTTCAATCAACTTTTTATAAGCCCACTGAAGCCCTTGGGGTTCAGCCACGGTCTCCACCCTCTCATTCTCCCCAATCCCTGGTGCTCCCCCTTGCAGCCTCATTTGCTGTTCAAGGGGGTGTTATTTGGGGTTCACACGACCTCCCATCTAACCCTTAGCATAGACCTGAGCCCAACGAGCACTCTGAGAGCCCTCTGCCTTCTCTTGCCCACCTCCTTCCAGTTGCTGCCGTGCTTCTCCATTTCAGAATGCTTCAATGCCCATGGGTTGGCTCCTTTCTGCAACTGGAGAACGTGGCAGTCACTCAACGTGTGCAACATGTGCCCCTCTGGGCAAGCAAAAGCATTTGCTGCTTGTCCCCAGTGCGTGCCCTGAGAGCGTTTGCATGCTCTTGGGGTACACACGGGGATCAAGTGGCAGAGGCTGGAGGACGCGTTCACGATGGGGGGACACCATACCTGGTTGATTTTGTTCTGCAGGTCCTTCGCTTGCTGCTCTGCCTGCTGCTGCTCCTCCTTGAAGCGGGCCAGCAGCTCCACTTTCTCCTGGTTCCAGTTCTTCTCACTGATCTGCAGCTGCTTGGTGAGGTCCATGACGGCACTGTAGGACTCGGCTAGGAGATGCTGGTGCTCCTCACGTTCCCTCTTCAATGCCACCTTCCAGTCCGGTAGCGCGCGCTCCACTATCCCTTTGCCTGCCTTCGACTCCAGCTGTGGGGACACATTGGTGGCTTTGGGAGACCCATGGCTCCAGCATGGTGCTGGACATCCCCAGCAAAGGGGCAAGGCTGTGGGCATCCCGGTTCCCAGAGGAGGTCCCATGCTGCCCAGGTTGGGCAATAAACATGTCCTGAAGGCCGTGTTGCACAGCACAGCTCGCCCATGGGCAGAGCAGAGCTGTTCGACTCCAGCTGTGGGGACACATTGGTGGCTTTGGGAGACCCATGGCTCCAGCATGGTGCTGGACATCCCCAGCAAAGGGGCAAGGCTGTGGGCATCCCGGTTCCCAGAGGAGGTCCCATGCTGCCCAGGTTGGGCAATAAACATGTCCTGAAGGCCGTGTTGCACAGCACAGCTCGCCCATGGGCAGAGCAGAGCTGC
>NW_009205217.1:2624-2877 GCF_000690835.1 Fulmarus glacialis
CGGGAGGCCCCCGAAACCGGGGGGGCTGCCGCCACAGCAGCTCTGCTCTCTTTTCAGGGGGAGAGAGGGTAATTGGGGACCACCGCTGAGCTCTGCCTGGAGAAATCCTGCCTGGAAGGTGCTGGCACCCGCTCTGGGGAGTGGAGCTGATGTACAGCCGTGGGCTGCTGCCAGCACAGTGTGAGGGAGCAGAAAACCCTCATCACTGTGAGGGCAGGGCTGGGGGACTGCTGGGACTGCTTCTGCAGGCAGG
>NW_009205217.1:3412-6337 GCF_000690835.1 Fulmarus glacialis
TCCGTGCACAGCTCCTTCAGGGTCCCCTTCATGTCCGCCAGCGTCTTGATGCACTCGTTGGGCTGACGGGGGATCGGGGGTGAGCAGAGGGGACCCAACGGGGTGGGACCCCATGGGAGCTTCCCTCTCTGCATCCCAGCCCCGCAGGCTGCCCACCCCCAGGGTGAGGGACAGGGGTGCCACCAAGGCAGGGGACCGTCCCTGGGGGTGACATGCCAGCCAGAAGCATCCCGTCCCAGCCATGCACCCTGAGAGGAGCTGCTACCCCATGCCATGCAGCCGCAGCGGGGGCTGATCTTGCCCACCCCCTGGGCTCGTGGGGACCCCACTCACCGTGTTGGGGGTCCAGGCGTCCCCAGCACACGTCTTGTTGTCCGCCTGCTGCTGTGGGGCGAGCTCCTCCTCCTCCAGCAGCAGGTACAGCTCCTTCATGCTGTTCACCTGCGGGAGACACCACAGCTGGGGTGATGAGGGGACCCACAGCCTACGGCCAGGGATGGGGGACACCCAGGCAGCCCTGGGTGGGACATGTAGGCATGAGGGACAGCGCCAGGGATGCCCGACAGCATGGTCCCCCCTCTACGGCAGCCAAGGGGGGAGCCCCTCAGCCCAAAGTACCTCCAAAAAGTCCTCACTCTCGCTGTGCACCATCTTGCCCTGGCGCCAGCGCTTGAGGAACCACTTGAGCTTCATGAAGAGCAGGAGGAAGCTCTGCCTGAACTGCTGTGACTCCTGCACCAGCAGGTTCTTCTCCTGGCTCCAGAACTTCTGCTCCAGCCGCCTCTGCAGGTTCAGGCTCTGCAGCTCAAACTCCCGCCGCAGCAGCGCTTTCTGGTGGTCCTCCTTCAGCTGTGGAGAGATGCGTGGGCTCCAGGACAGGGGCTGGTGGCAGCAATGTGGTGCCTCTGCCCCAGAGTCTGGGCTGAACCTGGTACTGGCCCCATATTTAACACCCCTGGGGAGCTGCAACGCCCTGGCAGCGTGCTGGGGACAGCGGGGCCATCAAGGCATCGCCATGGATGGAAGCCCTGCATGGCTGCACACCCCACGTGCAAGGAGGAATGTGCTCACCACCTGTGCCCCTTGAAGATGGGACATGCTGTGTGCGGTCCCAGGTGACGCCTGGGTCCCCAAGTGGGTCATCAGCCTGGGGCTGGAGGTGGCACGGCCGTGGGTGTGGGAACATCTGTCTCCCAGGGATCAGGACTGTTGCCTACTCACCTGGCAGATCTTCTGTGAGAAATTGTCCACCTCATCCTTCCTCAGCTGCCTCTCCTGCGAGAGCTGCTCCTGCAGTCCACGCAGGCTCTCGTTGGCCTCCGACAGCACCAGCTGCAGCTCCTTCATCTGCAACAGCCCGGGGAGGAGATGGGGACGGTGGGCTGCGCCTGGCCGTGCCTCCCCGTGTCCCTCCCCGATGGGGCTCTACAGCTTCCCTTGTCCCTGGCTCTCAAGAGGGACAGCCCCATCCCCGCAGCCCTGTCCCCAACCCCGCTGCCCGAGGGGACGCGGCTCCCTGCCTGCATCGTACCTCGGTGGCGTAGGAGTCGTTCTCCTCAGGCCGGCAGGGTTTGTAGCTCCGGGGATGCGTTGGGTCCGTGTCCTTGGTGTGGGGGATGCGGTAAGGGTCGGCGTCCCTAAAACGGCTCCCTGCCTGCATCGTACCTCGGTGGCGTAGGAGTCGTTCTCCTCAGGCCGGCAGGTTTTGTAGCTCCGGGGATGCGTTGGGTCCGTGTCCTTGGTGTGGGGGATGCGGTAAGGGTCGGCGTCCCTAAAATCAGGCTGCTGCATGCGTGGGCAAGTTAATGAGAACAAACCAAAAGAGCGGGAAGAAAAAAAAGCCAGAAAACAAAACAATGGGTCTCCGAAACAGTAAAGAACTACAAGACAACAAAAAGGATGATGAGGAGAAGGAGCTTCATCACCATGGCGGGAGACAATGCAGAAACTAAAAGGAAACACAGGATGAGGAGACACGTGGCCTGGATTGTTTGGGGAAAGGGGAAAAAAGAGAGAAAGAGGGAAAAAATGTGCAAACACCAGTTACGGTGCCATGCAGTGACTGGGGGAGACTGGGACCTGGGGCTGCTGGGACCACATGCAGAAAAATAGGACTCTGAACAAGCGAGTGTGCTCCAGAAAGGGGCTTATGCCCGCGGCCCCAACCACCGTTGACATCGCTGGCCCCCAGCAGGAGCTGGGCCCCCCGGAGAGGAGGGGGACGGCAGGGTGAGAGCTGCTCTCCGCTGCTCCCAAGATTTGGGATGGAGATTTGCCCTGGAGCCCTTGCTCTCCAAATTACCCTGCCTGGGTACCACTGGGGGGCCGATGCTTCTTGCAACCGGGGTCCCCGCAATTTGGGCTGCTTTTGGGAGGCTGCAGGCAGCTCTCCTCCCACCCAGCTCGTCCCCAGTAAACAAAAAGCTTCCGAGCTAGGGATGTTGGGCTGAGCCGGGGGAGAGCAGCCGAAAAGTCGGCCCCTGCTAAGGTGGGATCGCACCCAAGAGCCTCTGGCTATGGGCAGGGCAGCCTCGGCACGACCAGCCCATGCCGGGATGCGCCATGATGCCCACCGCCTCCTGCCCTGGGCACACTCTGTTGGAGCAGAGTCCTACCTTGTCCCCGGTGCCACTGGCATGCAGCGAGGTGTTAGTCTGGGTTTTGCTCTGGAGAGGCAGGAGGGAGGTTACGTTGGGGATCGGGGTTTGCTCTGTTAAAGCGGGAGGAAACGGGGCGGCAAATAAAGCGGCGGCAGCTGCGGGGGACGTGGGAAGAAGCCCGTACCTGGAAGTCGGAGGCATGCTCCTTCTGCAACCCCTCTTTGGTGGCGTCGTGGCTGCCGGGGCCAGAGAAGGCGAAAGAGTCCGTGTGTTCCTTGAGGCCACCAGTGAGGTGGTCCACCTTCCTCGCGAAGCAGCCTAGGTC
>NW_009205217.1:6564-7305 GCF_000690835.1 Fulmarus glacialis
TTTGAGCAGCTTGGCGGGACCATCGGGCACCTTCCCACTGCTGGGCACCCTGTCCTGCCCGTCAGCTTCGGTGCTACCCATCCCATCCCTCCAGCCGGCAGTGGGGATGCACTGTGCTGAGTCGCCGGCCTCGGCGTCGGTCTCCAGCATGGGCCGGGTGGTCTGGCAGGAGGCCAGGTCGCAGCGCTGGAGGTTGGAGAGCAGCACGCGGTTCTCGTACTGCAGCTTCTTCACCTTGCCGCTCCTGGGCGGTGGCCAGCTCCTCCTGCGAGGGTTCGCTGACCACCGAGCAGCTGTCCTCCGACAGCGTCACGTCCAGCTCATGGTCTGACTTGTACTTGGTCAGCTCGTTCAGGAGGAGCTTGTTCTGATCCTCCAGCTCCAGCAGCGAGCGCCTCAGCAGCTCGGCCTCCTCCTCCACGAACTGCAGGTGCCGGCGCAGCTCCGCCACCGTGTCCCCCGCGTCCCCGCAGCCAGAAACGCCCGCCAGGAACCGCGCATCCTGCCCCGGCAGCTCTCTGTCCCCCTGGCCCTTCATGTCGTCCATCTCTGCCCGCAGCCCACGGTTTTCCACCTCCAGCTCCACTATCCTCCGGCTGAGGATGTTGGCTTCCTCCTCCACCAGCTTGAGGTGGACCTTCAACTCGGCCTCCCGGGAATGGGGAGAGTCAGCCAGCTCCTCCACGGAGAGGGAGCTGTCGAGGTCCCCATACAGGGACCTGTACTTCAGCAGCTCCTCCT
>NW_009205217.1:7372-8098 GCF_000690835.1 Fulmarus glacialis
AGCTGTCTAGTGCCCCATACAGGGACCTGTGCTTCAGCAGCTCCTCCTTCATCCCGTCGTTCTCCTTGGCCAGCTTGGTCAGCTTCTTGCACATCAGGGCCGACTCCTCCTTGGCAAAATGCAGCTGGCACTTCAGGTCCGCGCTGTCCTCCTGGGGACCGAGAGGGCACGGGCATTAGAAAAGTGTTCCCAGGGGCCACGGTGGCTCCGAGCGAGCTCTGGGGACGTGCCACCCTCGCACCCCGGTGATCCCAGGGAAGCTGCAGCCCCTGCTCATGGAGGGGAAAAAACTTTGAGATCCATCCTGGAGGCTTTCAGGGAAAGCCCAGACACAGGGCAGGATGCCTGGGCAAGGACACCCATGGCTCCAGCCCCAGGAAGGACATCGAGCCACCACCGGGGATGCAGGGACTGAGTCCAGCCCTGCCGCAGCCCAATCCACCGCGGGGAAGAGGGGGAGGGAAAGCTGTCAGACTCTGCAGAGCAGAATAAAAGCCACCAACAAGGTTTCCTCCCGAAAGCTGGCAAGCACTTAAACAACTGGCGCTGCTGCCGCTGCAACCCCCCCGCTGGGGCTCTGCTCCTCCCGCTCAGCCCCAAATGCTCCATCACGGGGTGGAGAAGCAGTGGTTTCAGCTGGAAACCTCCAGAAGTCCCAGCCCTTGTCCTTGCTGCCACCACCTTGCCAGGGGACAGAAAAGCCAGGCAAACCCCCCACATCAGCTC
>NW_009205217.1:8137-8364 GCF_000690835.1 Fulmarus glacialis
TGGGACCTTTTCTCCACGTGTTTTTTTTTTTAAATTTAGCAGTTAGGATCTCGGCTATTTGCCCAGGCAGACCGTTTCTCTGCTTTGGAAAGCTTTTTGGATGGAGGACCAGGATTTCCTGACGTCCAGCTTGTGGCTTCCCGTGCCGCGGGGTCACTCGAGTGCTCCGAGCTCTGGCGCGGTGACTGCCAGGAGGGGCCCGGCCAGGCTGCGACCCTCACCCCATG
>NW_009205218.1:0-206 GCF_000690835.1 Fulmarus glacialis
GTCCACCAGCCGGGATTGCGGGGGTGCCGAGCTCGCTGGGTACCCCAAAACCTCGCCAGCGCCCGGCTGGCACGGGGCGCAGAGGTCTGGTCTCCAGCGCGGCACAAGGAGAGGCACGGCCGGACGAAACCCCTCGGGGGGCTGGAGGACACCTCGGCCCCTTGGTGTGCTGCCACCAGCTGCCAGGAAGGGACGAGCCCACTCAC
>NW_009205218.1:329-567 GCF_000690835.1 Fulmarus glacialis
GTCTGCACAGGCTCTGGAGCGACTGCCGGGACCACCCCACGGCCACGGCGGGGCAGGGAACCAAACCATCGAGTCACCAGAGCCCGGGGCCTCGCTGCTCCCCCTTGCTCGGGCTGACAGGGGGATGCGGGCGGCCTCCCCCAGGGGCTGAGACCCCCGGGATGGGGACGCAGAGGACGTCCCTGCACAGCCCCGTCAGGCTGTGCTCTGGGGTGGCAGACCCGGGGTTACCCCCCAC
>NW_009205219.1:0-384 GCF_000690835.1 Fulmarus glacialis
GCACCCCAGGGCAGCCCCCTTTTTCCCACAACTGGGTGTTTGGCTGGGAAACAGGAGATTTCTCACTCTCTGCGGTTGTTCCCAAAGCTCGCCCAGCGCTGACATTCCCCATGCACACCCACGGTTCAGCCCGGCTGCTCCGCCACGACAGCAGGAGTTACAGAGAATAAGGAAAATAGAAAGTTAATGAAACATCTAGGCAAGGCTCACCTCTTCTGCTGCGCTCCTGATGCCCAAAAAGCCCCAGCGCTGCTTTTGCATCGAGCTCCGTGCCTGCGTTTGCAATTCTACGTGCACTGTTGAAACACGATTTTACTCACTGTGAAAGGAAACGATTGAGCAAAAGACAAGCTGAAAGTTCCTTTTTTTTTTTTTTAAGTAAAC
>NW_009205219.1:408-16198 GCF_000690835.1 Fulmarus glacialis
CGTATCATGAGTAATAACATGAGTATATCACAGCACCTCTGATGCAGCCAGCCCGCAGCGGGATGCTGCGGTGCTGAGCACCCAGAGCGAGCAGGTCCAGGCATCACCACCCACAGGAGTCCCTTGGGGTCCCCATCCGGCAGCACTGCGGGGTCAGCACATCTGCTGGCACATACCGGGGTGACCCACCCCAGGCTGGGGTGTCCCCCTGCGGAGGGGGCACCAGCACAGAGGCAGGGGAGCACCCACCTCCTGGCTTTGGCATATCCAAGTGAAGCAGCTATGATTTTTCCAAATCCACTGTCTAGTCCTCTCTCCAAAGTTCTCGTGGGAAAAAAGTCCTTCCATTCTTCTAAACAGTCAATATTTATTTCTTTCAGCAAAACACCAACCAATTTAATTTACTGTTTACAATAAGGAAGCTTACAAGATATTCAGCCGCTGAGAGCCTTGTTTAAACCCCAGCAGTGCTCAAAAAGCAGAATGACATTTATCAAACTTGTTCAGCAGCGCGTGAGCAAGGCAGCAAATATTGGCAGCCGATAGAGCAACTCCACTGAGCCAAGAAAACAACCCCTCTGAAGTCACTCCAAGATATATCTGCTGATTTAATCTCTTACACCATTTTCCTGAGAATTTTTTGAGAAATTCATCACTTGGGGTGTATCTTCAGCACCATTTCTGGTCTGCGTATTTTAAACTGAGCCGTAGATGGGACATGGGGGAGCCAGTCCTCACCAGTCAGTCCCAGTCCTGCAGCCTAGTACAGCCACGACACCCTTTCTGGCTGCTCTTCCCCACTGGCCACATTCTCCCAGTTGTATTTACAAAGAGTTTCTATTTACTTCAAAACAAACTGTGTATGTGAACCGACAACATATGGTCCATCATTTGGACCTGGCACTTCTACCTGGCTAAGAGCGATTCAGTGCAATTTGGGCTGCTCGCTCCCAAAAAGGCTCGGATGCTGCCACCAACGCGGGCAATTCAAAGACCACACAGAACTGGGCTGACAGGAGGTTCTGCACTGCTTTAAAATCACTGCATCCTCCTTTTTTTTTTTTTCCTTGCTCCTCTGATTCACTCCAGATCAATGAGTTTGCTGTATTTGCAGAAGGTTTATTTCATCAGCTGAAAGATGCTGCAAGCCCCCGGTTTCCTAATTTCCCTGAATAAGGAGGGCCAACAGTGGGGAACCATCGTGCCCTCGCACAGGCTGCCACCCCGAAACCACGCAGCTCCACAGCCCTGAGTCACGGCCCTCAGAAGGTGCCGTTCACTCCAACTACCAGAAAGTTGAATTAACTCATTTTAAATTTCACGTACCGACGTACGAATGATTTCCAGATCTTAGAGAAATTCAGTATTTTGTCATCTCCACAAATGTTCCTATGGGAAATTAATCCCTGTAGGATGGTTTGGGCTGTCTGACTTCTCCATCAACCCTGCTGCTTTACAAAGATTTGATTTTTTAATTTATTTTTTAATATACACCAGCATGGTTTCACTGTACAAGTCACCGCCGGTGCACGGTCGTGTTTAGGGATGAGCACAGCCCGGAACGAGGCTTTTTATGCACCTCATTTTGTCTCGAGTCAGCAGTTTCAGGTCATACATTTGACCAAAGCCAAAACAATCAGAAGTTACTTTTAATCATTCAGCGTTATTACTGCCTTGATTATAACGTCTCCATTTCATATGTGGTAAAAGCCACATAAAGCAGGCTGCATATATAAGTATATATTAGGAGAGAAGGCTTTTAATGTAATAGCCAATGAATAGGAAGAAACGCAGATTTCTGCCCTCCTAATTGAACATGCAGACAGCATGTCTTGATTTTCAACTTCAACTAAATTCCCCTTTATTTCCTATTCAAATAGTAGCTCCGCAATAACAGCACCGAACACGAGCAGGGGCAGAGCGAAGAACGGGGCGAGAGGCTCAAAGCCGCGGTGCTAACTCCTGTTACTATCTGGTTTTGAGTCCTGCTCCAGAACAGAGGAAGTACGAGGGGAATAACGGGGATGAAGCAAACCCGGTGGCAATAGGAAACATGCAGAAACTCGGCTGTCATCACGTACGACGAGAGCGTCATGGGGAAGACCAGCAGCCCGTGAGCTGGTCCTGATGGGCAGCGGGCGGGCAGCGGCACGGCCACGCGGGTCTTTGGGGGAACCGCATCCTCGGCTTCGCTGTCTGCTTACGTTTCCCCCTCCTGTCTGGGCTTTCTCTCTGCTGGAGGATGGTGCAGAGGGGTGGAGGTGGCCAAGAAACCCCTGCAGCGCCCGCCCTGCCCTCCTGCAGGGGTGGGGTGAAGATGCCCCAGACTCTTGACCGTACGGCATGGTGCTGCCTTGGCGTTATATGGAGGCTGCTCCAGCAAATGAATTAACAGCGTGGGGACCTCGAATCACTGGAGTGAAAGCCAGGCATTTCTAAGATTTACTCCCAAATATAACTAATATTTGGCATGGTGAACCCCTATTTATTCTCTCTCACTGCTCTCCTGTTTTGGGGCAGCCTGGGCTGTGACCACCCAGGTTCAAATTTCTTTTCCTCCTTCTCACAATAAAGAACATTTCCCCAAATGTTTAATCTGCTGATGATATGCAAGAAAAAAACTCCCCACAACACCTCCCAAAGCCTCTGCTGTTTTGTCAGTGCCCAGGTAAAAAACTAGGTCAGTAAGACAAAGAAACAAGCAGACATGCAGCAATTTCAGAAATTAATTGCTGAATTTTGGGGGCACTGCTGACCACTCTAAGCACAAGTGAAACGTGAACTAAAAGCTACAAAACCCCTCACCTTGTTACCGCAGCTCATCACATTCCCTGGTTACATCTGCAGTGAGAGATGTTGAAACATACTTTCTTAATAATAAAGCAACCGGTACAGATCTGCAGACTGAAACAGTTCAGAAATACTAACCCAACACTCATTTTTGGAAATTTCACCCCAAAGGGAGAAGGTGAATTGCAATCACCAGCTCCGCAGCCATTACGTCTGGTTATTTGCTAATACAAATTCTTTCCAAAATCCTTTGGGTCATTAGAAATTGCCTGGAATAAACCCCAACAGTCGCACGAATCCCCGAACATCTTGGGAACATCCACTGCATGTCAAAGGCGTACTCCACTCCTATTGAAAACAAGAGAGATTTATAGCACATTTGTGAAGATAAACTCCTTGCTGCCAGCCCGGGAGCTCCCCAAAGCCGGCAGCAATTTTGGCAGCAGCTTTAGAGCTGCAACGCCACGAATCTCGCGTGTGCCACCACTGCCCTCTGCTGCAGCGCAGCCCCGGCCCGCGGGCGACACCCTCTCGATATTGTGCAAAACAGTACAGTTTCTTAATTAAAAGCCACACCACCTCCCCTCACCCCCAGATACCTTCTGCTTTTGGTAATCTTTCTCCTCCACCCCATCAAATCATCCCCCGTGCAGACCTGGCGTGAGATTTTTCTGTGGACTCGCACAGCCAAAGCTTCTAGTTTTGAAAACTTTAGGTCTTAATGTGCGGTTTTTAAAAAAACGTTTCTTAAAACCTGGTTTAAACATCAGTAAACAACCACCAGATTTATGGTGTATCGGGGGGGGGGGGGATGGGTGTTGTTTTTTTTTTTCTTTTACATAATCACTCACAGACAAAGCAAATAATCAAAAGGCTGCAAAATCTTTGTTTTGCAACAATGGGAGGAGTTTAATATAGAAAATAAAAATTGTGGTTATGTGTTCACATCAGACTGTTGCCACATACTTTTTACTCTTTTTTTTTTTCCTTTGAGTAATACACTGCAAAAGACAGATTTTAGCAACAAGTGCATTTGTAATATCCTTAGTGAAAAATCAAAAAATTAATACCATCTGAACAACTTCCATTTCATACTAGGAGAGGATTTCAACACTTGCTTTTTAAACCGGCAATTACTCACTGCCATTTCTTTAAAATTAATAACACTTGTAACCTGCTCACGTCAAGTGAAATGTAGAACTGAATACACAGACTCAGAGTGAACTGCACTGTTGCAGCAGGAGCTCCTCTTATAATCTTCTCCAATCCTGACAACTTTTATTATAAGATGTTTATACAGGTCTTTTATGAACAGGAAAGGTCTAAGTTGTATACCAGAACTTGAGTGGTGATATAAATTCATTTTCTATTCTTTTACTCCAGGGGATAACGCACAGGACATAGGAAAAGCCCTTGGAGCTTCCACAGCTGCAAAGGAACGCACAACCGTACGTCTCAACACCAAAAACCTCCTGATAGCAAAAAATATCAAATAGGATGTTCTTAGGACCAAGCCTATATTAGGGAAAACTGTATTAGGTGATTAAACGGTAATTTAAATACTGTAATATTAATCCATCACAGATGCAGCAACTCTAAGCAAACCTCAGCAGAAGCGCAAGCACAGCTAAATGAAATAATACTAAAATCTCATTAATTGTACACCAGTTCGTTTTTTCTCATCCTACTCTTCATTTCTTCCTCTCCTCCTCTTTTTTTCACTTTACCCTTTTTTAAGCTATTTCTGCTGGGCTGGACTCCGCCCGAAACCGCTCATCACAAAGAGGTGTTGTCTGCTCCAGGTCGAACACTGTCATTTCTGAAGTTGGCGAGTCACCTATAACAGACAAAACTCGTGTTATTATCCATGGGAAGATTGAGACTAAGACAGCGTTTCCTTTGCAAAAGATAACAAAATGCAAGACTTCAGATAGCAAAAAGTTGAACTTCATTTCAAAGCACATTCCCAAGTGCTGGGAAAGCCTCGCAGGGCTGCTTGCAAACAGCAACCATCCCACAGAATAAAAAATAAAGTGATTTTATAATACCTGTGTTTTTAATACACCTGTATCACAAACTCATCCACAACTGGTTAAGACATCGTAAACAGTAAAAGCTTTTTGCTAGGAAACCCCTCGCCATTAAGAGTCCTGTTAGTGCAAGAGTAGACCAACAACATGGGGTCCAATTTGTTTCTACTAAACATACCCGACGTCCTACCCGCAAACGCGAACCTGTAATTTTTGAGTAAAATGGGTCAAAACTCACCAGCCCACCAGTCAAAACCAAAGTTAATTGCAAGGAACCTGGTATCAAGTAATATATTAAAATTGCAGGTGATGAATGATTATCTGGAATATTCTGGGAAGCCTACATTATCAGAAACGAACCTTTTCACAGCCCACTGGAGATACAGGTGAATACTCAACACAGCCAGAAGGGGGGAGGGAGGGGGGCGGGGAAAGGAAAAAAACCCCGGATTTCTGCAGTACAGAAAACTACTTCAACCAGGGTACAAGAAACAGGACGTGAATAATAACCAGTACAGAACAGTAATTTCAAAATCTGGTTTCTTTCCCATTTGAAACAATCCCCACTTCCCCAGATTTCAAATTCAAAGCAAAACCGATGTCTCACCAGGGCTGCTCCGGGGTAATTCCCATCCCGGACAGCCCTGCATTGGGAAACCCTGGAAGCGCCAGCCCTCCGGCAGCCCCCTGGCACGTTGCCTCGGTAGCCCCAGCTTCGGGGCACCGTGCCCAGCGAGCAGTCAGGAGCTGAGGTTTTCCCTGCAACTGGCCAAAATCAAAACAAGCTTTGGACACAAAATTGTTTCAGAGTTGGTGGAATGTCACCAAAATCAAGAAGAGTGTCTCAGTCACAATTTTCAGATCAGAATATACTAATAAAATTCGCTGATCAACGAAAAAGTTAACTATACCATAAAATACCATAAAATTTTCTCAGCATCAGGATTGTGGTAGTGATATAAAGTTAATGCTGCCTAATAATTCAAGAAAGAAACTGAAGATCGATCTTATCTGTCTGAAGATCTCTCGATTTTGAGCAGAGAGAACAGGACCAGCCCAAACAGCCTGGCTCCAGCCAGCACACTCATTCCTTACGTGGGACAGCATGGCCAGGAGCGATTCACAGGCAGGAAAGTCCCAAGTTCTCCACCATCCGATGAGAGGGTAGGAAAGCCAGACGGCAAATCAGGAGGACTTTCTTCAGCGGGCCTTACTGCTCATTCAACACCCAGCCAAGTCGCAGGAATTCTGTTTCATGCATGACCTTCCCGTCTTCTGTAAAGCGACCGATTGCTGTTTGACTCGGGCAGAAAACAGCCGGGAAGCCCACGCCAATGGGCAGGTGCTGAAACCCACGGCATGTACAGGGCTCCTTCCGTCTCTTGAAAGAGCTAGCACCCCTTTTCACTGAAGACCGGCACCCATCTCCTGGACAGACAGGCCATGCAAAGTAAAATGAAATCAGCAGTTTAAAGAAATGCGAAAGGAATTTATCGGAACACCGTACCTGTAAAATTAATGCAGCTAATTTTATTTTCACAGCTTTGCAGAAAATAACTTTTTTTTTCCTAAATGTCACCTAGAAAAAGTGAACAGTAATTGGTCAGGGTATACGCAGCTTAACCTTTTATTGACAATCCGTGCTAAAATGAGCCCTGCTTCACTGGCAACAATTGTAACACTTCTCCAATGATGCAATAAGCACGTAACACCACTATCATCAAATTAAGCATTAAACAATATATAGATTTTTTTTAATCATCTTCAGCAGCAGGGAAGGCAACAGGAAGCTGATCAAGGAAATATTTTTACCAAAGTTTTCAATGAAAATGTCAACTGGCTAAAGAAGGGAATGTTTTAGTCAAAGACAAACAAAACATCTACCTGAAAAACAACCGTGCAGGGCTTTCACGCAGGACACAGAAGGGATTCAATCCCCTTCTCCGGCCGACGGGTGTTCAGCCCTGGGAGCACCACGTCCCGGGTGCGGGCCCTGCGTTGTAGCTGTTTGGGCCGACTGATCTCCTCTCCCTTTCCCTCTCCCCTCAAAGTTCAGTTCCACCTCAATGCCGAATGGGAACGTTTCTGAAGTTTCAAGAAGTTGTAGAAGAAAAAAAAAATCATCTGCATTTCATTTGGGGAACGCTATCTACCCCTTGTAAAAGTGCTACATAGCAGTTTTTCGAGTTTCCAAGGGTAGGATTTACACTTGAGGAAAAACAAAACCCACACACACACCTTAAACCAACTTTGTGACTTTTATTGATGGGCGACAACTTTATACTTCTAGATATCACTAAACTGTGTACAATTAGGAACTCAACATTATAGGAGAGCAGACAGCAAAATTAAACAAAGCAGACTGAAAGAAATATCAATCTTAATTATTTTGCCCATTTTTTTTAATTTCATGTACACAGAAGCATAAATGCAGTTTGAAATTTCTTAATAGCAATAAAGTTACAATCACCCATCTATATAGACTAACATCTTAACTCCAAATATTTGATCTGCAATGTGTACTTAAGCAGTTTCTCATCACACAATTATTAAAATGTGTCTTCCTATTAGGAACCAGCAACTCTGCATTTTGTATGTTTGTACATTTTTTGAAGCACATAGGACCATTTCCATCTCATACACATCGGCTCATATTTCACCACTTATCAAAACTATTGGGGAAGCAGAGAGCGCTTTTAATTTTTTTTATTTTTTTTTATTTTTTTACTTAAGTAAAGATAAAACATTTTCACAGAAATCTACAAGTTCAGTTGCTGGTGCAGGGTTTTCTTCTACTACGCAATTAGAAAGTGGGAATCAAATGCAAATCCCCTTTTATTATCTTAGGATTCAGCATTAACTCAGATTAATTTTTTTTTTATTTTTGTGATTCATGAGACTGAGTCTTTCAACCAAGTGACTTCATTCTGCAAAGTCAAAAGTCAACACAAACTATGTTGTGCACAAACCCAAGGTAGTTTCCTTTATCACTCTATCCCATAGTTGCAAGGGAAAAAAAAAAAAAAGAAAAAAAAAAGAAAAAAAGATTCACTCAAAAGAGCATTTACAGGAGAAAAAAAAGTTAGTGATAGTTGGCGTTCTACAAAGCAGGTATCTTGCACACACAGCGTAAAAGGGCAAAGTTTCACAGCAGGTCAACTCGGCGGTAGTACAGGAGGTAGGCTGTGCGTTCTGCAGACGGCTTCACCACCTGGTACTGATTTATCACTTTGACTGCCTGGTCATCGATGCGTAACCAGCCATTTAGACCAATTTGGAAGACGTCCGTAGTGTAATGGCCACCAGTTGCGCTGTTTCCATGATGATAGACAACTGCAAAGAGAAATTCATGATGCACATATACACTATACATAGGTAAATATCCGCTGAAAAAGTAAGTCAAGAAAAAATGTCCCATATTGCTTTCTTCATAGCATACTCATGGTTTTGCAGATGGCATGATCTGGCGTAAGCAAGAATATAAGTGTTTAGTGCTTGCTTGCTTACATTTGATGCTATGTAATATTAGTAATGCTTCTCCAGCATACCGAAGCTCATGATTCTAAAAGGAATGTTAAGTAAATTAAGAATCAGAAGCATCAAATTGCTTTTTATAACTTCCTAGAGGATTTTCTGGGAAGGATTTGCCTCACAGAGGCCATCTGCAAGAGTGCAGCACACCCTTCACAGCTTCCAACAGGTACTGCCATGCTTAGCAAGATATTCTAAGCGACACATTCGCTCTGTCTGCTGACAACAGTATTTTATTGAAAATATTTGGGTGGGGGGGGGAGAGGAGGGGAATCAGGTAAAACTATGTAGCAGTCTATAAAAAAGAAAATCAGGCAAAACTTTTCAAACAGCATTGATTACAAGTCTAAGCAGTTATTCCCCCTCTGACCATTTTTATTTTTGTTTTGTCTTAATTCTAATTTTATTCTGGAAACAGGTTCTATTGAAGTACCAATCTACAAGTTCCACATTTATTAGTTCTCCTTAACAGAATTGTGAACTGAACATCTCTGATTAACTGCTAATTCTGCCACTTCCAAGAGAGAATCAAACTTGCTTCTTTCCTCAATTATCTCCATTGTCAGAACTGTTCTGCAGAGAAGACATCTCGGCTCTCCTTACAGAAACCAAACTCCAAGCTCAATGCTGAGCTCTCAGTGCTAGATGTGGCAACTGCCTCCAAATGGAAGAGACCTTTTATGTATGTAATTCTAAGGATGCATGTAAGAAATTGCATTTAAATTCTTCTAGCAACACGTGAGCCCTAACCATATACTTAACAAGAACAAATAAAAAGCTGAAAGAATTGCCATAATTGACACAAGAGCAGAAGTATGTAATTATGAAATTGTTTACACGCTTTCAGACTAGAGTCACACTTCAACTTATTCAGATTTTCTTCACAACTTCTATGAAAAGAAACATTTTAGAATAACTTGACTTAAGCAAAGCAAAAAAGGCAGAATATACTACATCTATACATTTTAGGGAATTCAGGAAATAATTTTTTTTACAGTAGCTTAAACTTGAATCATTGATGTTCTAAAATTTATTGTTAGATAATTAGGCAAATCCTGGATGATATCTGAAACTTAATTCTCCAAAAGCTTATTTTAGTAATTTAAAATTCATCTAACAAGCTCAGTTTCTGTGAATGAGAAGTCCTAGACTGACAGAAGACTGAAGTATTGTACTTTTCCATAGAAGGAGTTAGAAAAAATTACAGCAATAACACATTTTCTTCAAGCCACCTTAAATACGCTGTCTAAACTTGTCCCATGAAAACCACTGTCAATAAAAAAAAAAAATTACACTGCCAGAAACAGCCCTGAATTTCCACAAGAGACAGGAATGTTATTTCCTTCTGTAACCTCAGCAGTCACAAAACTGGATCCAAACCACTGAGTCGCATAAGGCCACCAGTACTGGCACAGATTTGGTGACGTAGAAGTTAAGACCTCCGGTTCTCCAGTTTATTATGTTCTCCTGACGCCAACACAAATAAGCAGGTGCAAATCGTAAACTGTGTAGGAGTTTCACACTTCGGGAAATTCATTATTGCCCAGAGACTGTTTTGTTCACTATTAAAATGCTGCTTCTGAATTCTTACATGAGCTTCCAAATCTTAACTACCAATTTAGATATTTCGTATACATCGCAGACACTCTTAAAAACATCGTTCCCTCATACGAAAATTATCATCTCCTCCAAGTTAAACTTTTCCACCTACAATATGCTATTCATACCCTGCCAGCAATACTCATCTTGAGGGTTCAAAGGGATGCAAAGCCAGCATTCAAACAGCCATTTCAAAAGACATTGAAACATTATTCTGAGAATATTTGGTGTATTTTAGACATAGTTATATTACTGCTGTATTTCAGCTTCTGCTGATATTTTTCAGGGTGGATCTGTTACAGAACTCTGTTTTTGCACAAAGCTGGATCAGTGAGATACATAAATGCAGATATATCAATATATGTGTATATGCACATATGCAAAAACCACCACTAAGTACAAGAATTGGACACCCACACGCTACTTCAATGTAATTTAAAAGAAAATATTTTATATAATGCAAGAAACTCCAATGTTTCTAGAATTCTATATGCAGAATTTGTATTTGCGATACAGGGGCTAGAGGCATATAGATAAAATACCTGCAAAGAGCCGGTAGGTTCTTTGGCCTTTAAAAATTTTACTTTTCACACCAGGAGATAGTAGCTCTGGAGGAGGAAAAAAAAGTCACAAAGGCAAGAGTTAGCAAGTTTAGAAATTCAAATTTTAAAGGGATCAATTATTTCTAAGAGAAACCAACACTACCATAAAGGAGAAAGCTTAATTAAAATGTCTTCTGCAGCCTTTAAAGAATGGTCATGGTTCTGATACCTGGTAATCAAGGGAATGAATTTTGACGTTTGCTGAACACTAACATTTATGGAGGGTTTAAAAAATACCATAAAAAAAAAAAAAGAAGGGAGGGGAAGGAAAAAAAAAAGGCAAAAGATCAGACTATTCATTTTTTCCCTTTCATTCCTACAGTCAGACAACGACAAAAATCAATCTCAGATTCCAAGTCATACTACAACCATTTTTGTCAGTCAAGGAAAACTGAACTAGTTCTACAAATACCCATTCTTTAAAAAAATTTTAAAATAAAATATTAAGTAAAAGAAAAGGGTACTGTCTGACAAAGTACATATCTCATTTAAGATATGAGAAATGATTAATTTTATTTCTTTTTTTCCTATTTGAACTACTGGCTGGCTAACAGCCAATTCGTCAGAGCAAAACAAAATGCATTTAATTTGACAAGCTACAGATGCTGGATTACATGCAAGCCCTCACACTTTGTAAAATCGGTATCTCTTAACATATTTGTTAAAAGAATGAACTTTGCTGTTTAACCTCTGAACTACCGCTTACTTGTCTGCCTCCAGGCTGCATTCTCTATAAAATGCTCGGTTTCCTTTCATCAGCCACTGTTTATTACAATAATTTGCCACTTCTGTGAATGAAATCTGAGATAAAAATATCTACTATTGCTTGGCAACAGCCTTGTGTAGGGACATACCCCTCATTCAACAAGATCACTTCCAATATTTGTCCTCAGCAGACTATAACCTTACTCCTTAAATCTGCAGGAAGCTCTTATTTGGCCAACCCAATGTCTAAGATGTGGCAAAGTTTGTAAGATCTTTCACCATAATGTTCTTTGCAAAATGGATGCCCAAACTCATATACAGGCAATGCCAGTTTTGGCAAGACTGAACCCAGAAACCCAAATACATACTTTTTATGAAGGAAAACAAAAAAAAAGAGGAAAAAAGCAGCACACAAGATATTAATCCAAATTACTATGTTTCCAGACAACAATGGAGAATAATCTTCTGCACAAAGCTGGGAGCAAAGAAGAAAACTGAAACACAAACAGATACCCCTAGGAAACACATTATCTTTTCCCTTACCTTTACTAATTTCCAGATCAACAGGATACTCAATATTCTTGATAAGCTTCTGGCATCCACCGGTTTTCTCATATACAAACCGCTTGAGGTGTAAAACAAGAACAGGGGGGAGTTCTTCTAGCGTCACTCTTCGACTGATCTCCACCTAACACATACACAGAACAAAGATGAAGAAAAACTGTAATTTTTTGTTAGCTGCTCAACTTACTCCTTTAAAAGAGGAATAAGTAGTTAATTTTAACAGAAAAAACACAGATTTTTTAAAATTAATGTTTATTTATGATTAACACTGCAGTTTATGACTTAAAGCACACTGGATCTTCAACCAAAGTGTTGTCTTAAAGGAGAATCCCAACACCTTTTAGTAGAACGCAACATGTTAGAATGAGCACAGACATTTAGGTACTGCAGTACTAAAAGCACCTTGCTGGAGATCCCCCAGGAGAAACTCCTCACAGAAGTTTGGTAATTAACAATTCTTAGCAAGCTATTATACTCTAATCAAAGGTCAGTAACTTGTAACACATGCTGCTGAATTCAGAGAATTCTGAACTGTAGAAGAGAACAGCACCACGCCTCGCTACCTGAGGCAAAAGTTTTCCTTTTTAAAAGCTATTTTCATTTCTAAAAGCTGACGCCTTTTCACAAAAAACTGAATAGAAGGAAAAACAAGAACTAATCAAAATCGCTTCTTAATTTTCAACAGGGAAATTAACTATAATAAAAAAAGAATCTCTATAAAACAAAGGCAAACTACTAAAATAAAAGATTTTGGTGTAAACACCTAATCTACATTTATCTTGAAAAATTTCATCAAATGCTCCAGAAATACTGATTGAAATGCAAAAGCAGTATTGCAACTAATTGGCTAAAAAGTTTGAATATTCTGTCACTTTAAAGAGGGTCCTGAGCATACCTTGTGATTCCCCACTAAAATACTACTTTCTACAACAGACTTCTCCAGTTTTAACTGGTACTATCTTTATTCCCCCTTCTCATCAAAAGAATCCTAAAACACTGTGAAAAACACCTTCTTACAATGGTATCATCAAAATAAAGACGTGTTCACAGGGGGGAAGAGTAAGAGATCAGTACTGCAACAGTTTAAAAACTATTCTGCATTAACTAGAAGATATTTATTGTTCAAGAAGTTCCTTGAAAAACAAAGTGAGCTGTTATGTAGGCTATCTAAAAATGATTTAGCCATCATGATCAGCTGTTACAGAAGAAATCCATAATTACAGACTTTTTCTTTTTTAAAAAAAGCATGCTGTGTTCTTGAAAAAGGTTCTGAAGAAAATTCAGAGGGAAAAATATAAGTTATAACCTCATTGTTTTCCACTAAATCTTTGTTTTTTGATAGTTATAACCAAATAATCCACAAAGTTACTGTCTGAAAACCTGAAGTTGGACTCAGAACTGCAGAACAAAAATGTTTTGCCTTCCTAGAAATTATGGCATAAAAACCAAATCTCCAAATAACTGCTTTAGGTTTTTCTGAGTTTTTTTGATTGAGAAAAATCTCTTTATTATAAATCATCAACATATTATTTTTCAATACATGGCCCAACTCTGTTAGAACCTACTGAGAGTGGAATAGAAAGTCATGGGGGAAAACTGTTACCTTTTTCCAAGCTTGAAAAGTAAAACCTCTTGTGATGCTGAAGCAAGCAAATTTTGTAGGGTACTTGATTTCCTCATGTATCTGAGCTAATCCAATTTACAAGAACGAATTCTACATTTGAAACAGAAATAGTCTCTACAAGCCGTAAAATTTCACCTGCATCTTAAAGGTTCAAAACATGCCCTTCGGCATCCAAAACCCAACAAACTCCTGGAGTCAGTGGCAGCTTCACTGAGAACTGAGAGGGGTTTTTCGTGGTTGGTTTGGGGTTTTGTTTGTTTTTTTAAACCAGCAAGCCAAACAGGACCCTGTTCTTTTCCATTCAACAAGTGCCTGGTGATGCCCATCTCCTCAATTTCCAGGAAATAACACGCAGAATAAGAAGTTAGAAGGCAAAATCTGAAAGTGAAGGTGACAAGAAATTTACACAACTCTCTGATGAACTCATGAGAACATGCATCTTCCATGTGTCTTAGCATGGAACAGCTTCTGCTTTTAGGGAGCAAATCCAGAGAGGCTTTATACAGAGAAAAAACATGCACTTGATTCACCCGGTTATTACTATCTCAAGATTTTCCTGTATCGAGTCTTCTAAATCTCAGATGTGAAGTCTTTGACTTCAGAGTTTTGTGTAGACAAAACTTAACAGCTCCCAGCCCAGACCAGGAATAGAGGATGCTGAAGAATGTCACTGCAGTGGTTTAAGCAGTTGCCATTCTCCATCCTCAGTAACCGAACTGGCATATGGGAACAGATGCCTGCACCTCAGCTGGGCGGCTCCGTATTAGCTTCAACCACAAATCAAAGCAGTTTTGTGTTACGGTGCCAGTCTGAAGAGCAGCAGCTGAGGAATAGGCACGTGTTCTGCTGCCCTGACTGCGTGAAGGGGCCCTGATTTCTGGCAACAACATCACCAGCTAAAAGTGCCACAAATGTTTGTTTAGTGAACATGAGTCAGAGTCCCAAGAAAATACTTGTAAGATCCTCAAGGAGCAGTTTGAGAACTCCAGGGGATGTGAAGACTCCTTCTAAGGAGTATGTGGAAGATAACCTGGAAAAGTAAATGAGGTAAGGCTAGTTTGTTATTCAAGAGCCTCCACTTTTGTTAGAAAACATGAGCAGGTCTGCAAATAGGAATAAGAAACTGAAAAGAAAATCAATTCAGTGAGGATAAAAATTAAGCCCTTTAAAAACAATATTAACTGTTGAAATATTCAAGATTTAAACTGATCTGCAAGACCAGAAGGAACCAAAACAACTTCCTTCAAATGCTAGTGAGCAAGTGAAATTGAATCAGAAACAGCAAGAGAATGCCATTCCATTTTAAACATCTATTTTCATTTATAACGCCTAATTATTTTAAACACTGCATGAAAATCTGACTGATTTCCTGCTTACACTAATACACACATACAATTCAAAATCAGCTCAAAGTGATTAAAAAACAAACTTTAAGAGAAATCATTCACATATATTTGGAAAATTATTCTTTTCATATGTACTGTTTATGCCCACAACTTGTAAAGAATACAATCCAGATTAAAACAATCAGAAGACAGTATAGTTTTTAATAATATAATACGATCTTTAGCTTTATCAGTAGTCCTGAGTTCCCCTTCTGTAAAATGCAGATGAAATACTTCCTCGTAATACATTCTGAAAATTACTATCTGCAAAGTCCTATGCTTGTTCTACAGTCAATGTGTGCAATGTTTTCACTACAATTTTAATACAAGAACAGCTATTTCAACTTGAATTTCTTTTGAAAAAAGATCTAGAAGACATTGTGAATGCTTGTATTTCCATTCAGACGCTAAAATATAAGCCAGACCAAACCTCCAGCATCTAATTTGAACATCCATTTCTTCCATACCCCATAACTGAACACTGGGTTGTCAGTAAAGAAGTTAAAACCATCTGCAGTAAAAACCAAAAAATGAATGACTACCAAAACAAAATCTATGTGGTAAATCACAATGAGCTTGCATTGCAAATGTTTCTTTCACATGGAAGACAACTAGAGAAATAAATGTTCTCTAACACTCCTACTATATACAAGGCAGACAAATTTCAGGTATCCATCTTTAGCTTTTCAAAGACATGGTCCATCCTTTCTTTATCTAACCATATTCTCATTTGGAGTATTTAGAAAACTTACAGATACAGAAATGAATGTCAGAACATCTACAACTCCAGAGCCGCTTTCCAGCCTGGCCTACTGAAAGAAGTTATGAGCAGTGTACGCAAAATTTCCATCTGAGCAATCCACACACACCAGAGATGATGTTCTTTACTAATGCACTCCATGAGAAGCAAGGCAATACCTTACTGGGGGAAAAAGTTTAATTTATTACCCTGTATCACAA